>NC_068396.1:5903053-6203053 GCF_023724105.1 Carassius gibelio
TGACTTTGTGGCGTCGAATGGAGGCACGAAATCATGACTGTGTTGTGTTCATCAGTGAAAATGAGTTCCCACAGCTCTTCCCCTGTTTCTGAATAGCCTTAATCAATCAAATTCTTCATGTATTATGAGATTTTTTTATTAGAATCATCCTTCTGCATTTGAAATGTAATCGAATGAACCTGCGGCTCATATTATCTGAATAGTGCTTAACTATGCCGGCAAATTGAGAAAACCGCAGTAGTTAAACGTTCAGCTCGAGCAATCAGCCTTTATTCAGCGAGCATGATCACTCTCTCAATGACGACAGACGTGAAATGAAAAAAGACAAATGCGTTTCAAAATGAGCTGGATGCCAGTGATGCTAACTATTGACTTGGCATGCATGGCCTGCTATATATTTTAAATGTTTGTGACCCAGAGAAACACTATAATCTGCATAATAATGTGCAGTCTATAATTGTGTCAATTACTCAGAAATCGTTTATTCGGAATAAGCTTTTGAAATATGTGCTAATTAGCATTGCAAATTCATTAGGCCTATTTACGAGGTCCAAAACATCACAAGGATGACCATGACAAAATATTTATTTATAGATTCATCAGAAGTACGAGAAGAATCAAGGGCTGGTAAATTGCACGACTGCAGAAAAACTGAAGGATCTGAATAATCACTGAAGTTAATTAAATTGATATAAACAGAGATCACAACTGTCTTTTATCTCTTGCACACTCTAACTTCTTCTAACAGCTTATTTCATTGTTTTCTAATCACAGATAAGCTTTTCATTTATGATACCGAGTATTAGGTTAAAAAAAAACTGCAATACATCACAGAAATAAGAACCATGTTTAGTTTAAAAAGGAATGCTGACCATCTCAAAATACACGTTGCATAAAAAAAATAAACTTACGATAATATATTCTATAACTTTATCATTAAAAAGGAGGAAAATATGTTTTAAATGAATGCTGTTCTTTTGAACTTTCTGCTGTTTTTTTAACACTGATAATGATTAATGTTTCTTGAGCAACAAATCAGCATATTAGAATGATTTCAAAAAAATCATGTGACAAAGTGTAGAGTAATCATGCTGAAAATTCAGCTTTACATCACAGAAATAAATGTAAAATATATTAGTTTTAATCTTTTTTCATTATATAACATTATTGTTTTTTTTTACAAACCACAAAATTGTAATGTATATAAAAATTGTTTAATTATATACTTTATATATATATATATATATATATATATATATATATACACACATATATACATACATAAATTCAAATTTGTTTTCACTAGAATCAGAAACGAATGTTCCAAAATTATGATGGAAATTCCAATAGGAATCCTGCACTGATTCCATTTGGAGTTTCTTCCCGACTAGGTGCTGAATAAAACCCTCCTCTCAAACGGCTGTTAACCTTCCCATTCTGATGGGCTGCTATGACAGCAACGGCACACAGGGACAGACCCATAATGCATCAGTGAATGACAGTGAGTGGAAGTGAATGATAGGGCTGTACAGGTAATTCAGATCTTGGGAAAGTAAAGTGCTCTGTTATCACAGGGTGTAGTAGTGCTTTAGGTCATTATCAGTGAGCTCAGTGAAACTCTCTCTCACACACACACACACACACATATATTCACCATTCATCATCTGGAGTGGCTGATTATGGGCATTAGGCAAAGAGACGGGTGGCTGAACGCATGACGACAGGCTGGGAAAGGTGGGAGAGGAATCCTTTATGGTCAGTATGATAATGCAGGATATCAGGTATTATTGACATATTGTACTCCTTAACATTTGTCTTTGACTCTGACAGCAATTTAATGCATACAGAATGAGTGTTGGAGTAATTACAACCCAAACCATAATCCATGAAGTGCAATCAGAAGTGGTTTTAATACTAATTTATCACTTTATTCATTTAAGAAATCAGCATCGACTACTCAATGAACGAAAGTGAACAAAGACGATCCTTCATCTGTCTCAGAAGCTAACAGGAGCATTTTTTTAATGTATTTCTGTAGATTTCTTGCAAAATAAGTGTTTGTTTAAATGGAAAGTTACCCAAAACTGAGATTCCATCATCATTTATTCACTATGATGGTAACTATTATTGCACAATGATCCATACA
Source organism: Carassius gibelio (assembly GCF_023724105.1). Classification (NCBI taxonomy): domain Eukaryota; kingdom Metazoa; phylum Chordata; class Actinopteri; order Cypriniformes; family Cyprinidae; genus Carassius; species Carassius gibelio. The sequence continues at coordinate 5,905,200 of NC_068396.1, forward strand.
TTAAAGAGCAAAAATAACTCCAAGATAACTTAAACAACACTGCCCAAAGTAACCACAAGTAGCCCAAATGACAACTGTGTGTGAAGCAATATAGTACCAGGTGACGATGAAAAAATCAATTGTGTTAACAACTGCATTGAAATTTCTTTCATTTGTACCAGCATTAACATCAAAGACACTTGAAAACTAATGAGGTTTAACATCATTGTCATCAAACCAGTTGAAACATGTTTTGACGTCATTAAACTGAACACAGACAAGTTTTGAGAACAAAAAAAAAAGGCTTGCAAATAATGGCTTATACCTCACACAAAGCAATCAAAGGCATTTCTCTAACATTTGTGTACATGTGCTATATAAATAAATCATTTAAAAAAAGTTTCATTGTAGTTTTTTTCTTGTAATTTTTGTACTTTATTTATTTTGTACTTCTTGTTACATTATGTGGTTATGGTTGTATAATATTATTGCGTTTTGTATTGCACAACACAGTGCTCCATCTATTTTACATCCAAAGCTTGTGCAAAAGGATCGCAATGAACTTTGATTCTACATGTAGCTTTCTCATTCCCACCAGTGTTTCCATGGAGGCTGTCTGCATACAGTAATATAACGGGTATAAAACAGATTTGTTTTTAAGACCTTCATTCATCTTCGGAAATCAAGTTAAGATATTTCCGATGAAATCTGCAAGCTTTCTGAACCCTCCATAGACAGCAATGCAACCGAGCATTCAAGCCCCAGAAAGGTAGTGAAGACATTGGTAAAATAGTCCAATGTGACATCAGTGGTTCAACCCTAATTTTCTGAAGCTACGAGAATTCTTTTTTTGTGCAAAGAAAACAAAAATAACGACTTTATTCAACAATTTATTAGATTCCATGTCATTCTCATAGCTTTAAAAAAATACATTTGAACCACTGATGTCACAGGCTCAGAAAGCTCTCAGATTTCATCAAAAAATATCTTAATTTGTGCTTCGAAGATGAACAAAGGTCTTATTGTTTGGAACAACATGAGAGTGAGTAATTATTGATAGCATTTTAATTTTGGGGTGAAATAATTGTTTAACTTCCTTACCGAAATATACATTAAGTTACTTGTAATCCCAAAAAACCTAAAATGTTGTTACCCTATTTTTACAATAAAGTTAAGACAACCACAGCTAGCAGCATATTTTAAAACATTTGTTTACAGTGCACTTTTATGTAAATTTTTTCCACTTTCTTTTTAGTTTAGAGATTATATAAATCAACTCATTTTGTATTCCACTGAAAAAAAGAAAGTCATACACAATCAGATTTGTTCTGACATGAAGGAAAGTCAAAAATGATGATCATTTTTGGAAGTACTCTCTCTTTCCGACAGCCACCCAGACAAGCAGACACCCAAAGATCATCATAATCAACCCAAAACGAGTGACCACCACAAAAACAGAATATTAAATCTAAAAAGAGAAGAACTAAAGTGATTAAGTGTTTAACTGACTAAAGGAAACAGTGTGGCAAGTCCTCCCAGCATGACCTCTCCGGCCCCCAGAGTCCACCGGGGCCCCGTCTACAGCAACTCCACGCATTAACGTCATTCATCATCCCACACTGAATATTCATGGCCAGGGCCCGGGGGTCAAGCCAAGCGCCATCACTTCCTGCTGGGGGTTAATGGGCATCAGAGCAGGGGTGGGGCCTTAATCTGATTCCATCGCCATGGCAACTTCACCCTAATCAACCACCGTGGGAGGTGAAGAACGGTCTAATGAAGATGCTGTGACTCCCTCACACTGGCTTTGTATTAAAGTTGATTAGCATGCGCAACTAACGGTGAAACCTCGTCTCGGTGGAATGTTTCCAAAGGATGATAAAGATTATTATAACTAGGGGTGTCCATGGTTAACCGGTTAACCGATTAACCGTTAAAAATTGCGTAACCGAGTGAAACATTTTGCTCGGTTAAGTGACGTCAATGGCGTGCATTGAATTTAGTTGTAATACATTTTTGCACCACCAGAGACCGCCAGAGCGCTCCCAGACATTTGTAATGTCCACAAGAAGAAGTCATTTTTCTAATATGAAGCGGGCAAAAAAAAGTACAGCGTTGGAGCACTTTAAAATTGAGAGTGACGGGGCAAAATGCAAGTATTGCAATACAGTGCTTAGATATACTTCAAGTACAACCTTGTTGTTGTAATCTCAACAGCCAACACCCGGGCATCATTAGGCCGGTCAGGAGCGAAAGCATCTCAGCTGCGTGGCGTGTCTGTTTTTAATTCGGCTCCCATGTTAACAGGTTAGAGCTTGCCGACTGCCTGCGTGAGACGCGCGGCTCAGGCGCGGCTCGACGCGTGCATGCTAGAAATAGAACTGACGCCTTGTTGGAAGCGTTTCCAGGCAAAATATAATAGGAAAATATGTTTATATGTCATTTTGTACACAAATACATATTAATTCATGACATTTTGATATTTGAAAGTCTATAGGTTGACATAAATTCAGATATAAATGTAATTTAAAAAAATAATTATCGATTTTCAAATATTGTACCTGTCAAACATATCATAGTCATAGCCTTAGCGAGGCGGCCGCGGAGCCTGCTTGTTACCTTCGCCTAAACACGGAAAGTTACATAACCATTACTAGAGCCTGTTCCTTTATAACATAGCCAAAGGTCGGTGTATATTTGCTTTATACATTTTAGGCTTATGCTCAAATACAGATTGTGTTAGTGGACGGGATTATTAGGTAGTTTTAATAGGACAATTTGACCGGAGAGATTAAATTTGTCTGACATTTCTTTTTTTTTTTTTTTTTTTGGCCAATGTCTGGAAATTACCAGACAACGGAAACCCTGGCGCACACTATGGTTAACCGATTATTAACCGCTAAGGGCCTCGGTTAACGGTTAATGAAAAACTTGAAAACGTGCAGCCCTAATTATAACAGAGACGAAAGCCGCTTGACTGCATAATGGGCAATAATGGGCCCGGTCAGTGTGAAAAATGGGTTCGCAAGAATGGTTTTTCAGTTTAAATGGAAGGAAAACGATTTCAGGAAGAAAAAGAAAAATGCGTTTAGAATGCAATATCGTGCAGGAATCAATAGCAGCGAGTTAAAGAGTAAAAAGTTTTCCTCATTTCCTATTCAGCCCAAATTTCATGCCAGAAAGTTTGCCAATAAGTTGTTTTATTGGCGTCAAAACGGCGCTGTTCCAAAACTAAGTGGGATGCTTATCTAGACAGCAATTTTAGGCATCAAAAAGCTCTTGATGTGAAAAGTGATGTAAACAAGATGAAAGAATAATGGTTAAGGTGTTCTTTTATACATTTAAGTACTGAGTAATAATAATTAACTACACTACTTACTACTTACTATGTGGTTAGGGTTAGGATTAGGGTTTGGTTTGGGTTACTTGCATGCAATTTATGCATGATTATTTGTTATTATAGTAATTAAGTAAGTACATTTAACATGTAAAAAGGACACCATAAAATAAAGGGTTATCAAAATAAATAATGCAAGCATCACTTTTACTGTTGCTGAAACCCAGTGTTAATGTTTTGTTTAAATTAACCCAAAGTATTAAACTTCAAATCAGAGAAGGTGTTTTTTTTTATTATTATTATTATTACATTTCGTAAGTGATCCAACTTATTTTCACCTAGTGGACAACAAAATCCCCTGCCTTAGATTGAAAAAAAAGCAACTTACAAAGTAATGACTAATTAGCAATTACCCAGAACACCCCAACAACTCCACAGAAATATGCTTAAAAAAAACACACACACACACACACTCAATAGCATAACAACTCCCTGGCACTGGCAACTTTAATGTGTTTTCATAAATATTAAATGAGCAGAATATCTCCTGTAATACACAAACATGCTCAATTTTCATGCATCTTCATGTGTCATCTGCAAATCTATATTTGTAATTTTTTGTTCATATCACAACAAAAGCACATTGACCATATGAATAAAACAATGAATAAATCAGAAAGCAACTCGGAGTAAAATATCATATTGTTCCATGTTTCTCATAGCTAAACAGCTGAATTCTGCCACCAATGTGTTTATCAGAATAATTTAATTTCTAATAAACTGAACCAGTTTTAAAATCTCAAAAATGTGAAAACCTCAAATGAAAGAAGTGGCTTAATAATTATAAGCTGCTTTGAATATCATATGAATATTTCATTAGTAATTATTCAACCCCTGCGGAGTAGGAATTTATCATTTCTTTCATGTGCATCTAGACTTATTACCAAGCTTATTATTCAAATTTAAGAGAGTTTAAGATATTATTCTATGCAAAATGGACATGATTGACAAACTGAATATTAACATTCTTGAATATTAACAAAAACATGAATATTAAGCATGGCAGATGTAATTATTCAACACGGTATTTAGTCAGGGCTGTGGGGTCACAGCTTGTTACACAAAAAGTAAAAAAATTGTTATTAAAAAATAAATACATAAATGCTGCCAAGCTGGTTTCAAACTAAAATGTGATGATGTCATTGGTGTGTGTACACAAGTCAGGGAGGGCAGGATAAACAAGTCCCAACTAAGCATCTGAAGTAACTTGCTTTGCAAGTTCCCACTTCTTCTAGATGTAAAACGGTTTATGAATGTCAAGGCAGCACAAAAAAAAAAAAAAAACTTTTGACAGACTGCAAATATATCGGAGTAGCTTTGACGAGTCACATGACAGAAGGTATTGCTGTGATTGGCTGACTACCCTCAATGCAATAATGCCCACCAATCATGCTCACAGCTGGTCCGCAAATCTGCAAGAATGAGCCAAACTGGAAAAAACAAATCAACTAGTTACAGACTAAACAACTCCCCCACTCAGATAGCATCACATTTTGCCTCTTCCTAATACAAATGAACCCCAAATGACACAAAAGCCTGATCTTTAAGTGAAAAAACGGATGGTAGTATAATATTATATTTAAACTAAAATTAAAATAATTGGGGAAAATCATTAAGATAACATGTAGAAAGAAAAAAAACGCATCTTAATTGCCACTTTGAACGATTACATTATAGTGGCATCCAAAATTGTAATCGCGTTTAGAAATTTGATCAACTATACCTAGTGTACCTTCACGATACCTTCATTGTTTACTGACAAATGATTCAAAAAGAAAGAGATCATTATTAATGACGATGATAGCCAAACAACTAAAGACTGGACTCGGAAACTGTGTAAACATCAAATTCAACTGAATTTAAAATGACCCAAACAACCCAAACTCACAGAGGGAGCTCAGTTAAGAAGTTCACCACAGGCCACTGCTACAGTATAAACAATACAAATGATTTGCCAAACCTAACTGCATTCAAACATACTAGTGACAAACACGCTAGATAATATTCAGCGTAACACAGAAGTAGCCTATCGATCCAGCTCTAGTGTTTGTGTAGAAGTACCACGCTTTCTTACCTTTTCTTTGTCCTCTACCAGGTCTGTTAGCATGTCATCTGGGTCCAGGATCCCCCCTTCCACATACTCCACATGGAGCGTCCGCACCAGGAATTCCCCATCCTGTCGAAAACAATAGGTCCATTAGAAGTGCCCCGTTCAACAACAATACAAGAGACTAATCATAAGTTTGGAAGTTTTGGTTAAGACAACATGCAGTTTCGTTCTTATAACTACTAGAAATCATATTACTGTAAATAAAGATGTACAAAGCAGATCGAGATTACATCACATTATATTTATCATTATTACACAACTAAGCTAGTTCTGACTCTTGGATTGGATGAGCTACCGTACAGAATAATTGTTATTTATAACTTACTGAACATCATGTTGTTGCTGTCGCCACTTTACCGCAGTGAAAATCACTGTTACAGACGGTTTTAAATATCACTTTTTTTGAGAACTACTTTATTATAAAAAGATAAGCATGCAAAATACAACAGCATTTGTTTGCCCTTGTTTGACATGCTGGAGGCAAGCTAATTGAGGCAGTGCTCATTTGTTTTGCCCTTTAGTCATGATTAGGATACAATAGCAACTATAACGTACGTCTGATGCTTCCATGTCCATGAATGTATGGAAACTAAGGAAGCGATGACAATTAAAAGTGTCAGTTTCCTGTTGCTCAAAGGTTGAATCATACTGAACATTAATACCATTACAGCATAGACTGACATATTATTATATTAAATTCCCAGAGCTCACAGAATGAGAGAATTATAAACTATGACTGACTGTGCTAAATTACGAATGTAAGTGTGTTTTTCTGATGTGATGAATTTAATCTTTTGACCCTGATGAGACAACAGGATGAGATGGGTTACAGAAGACTTATTCAAATCTTGCCCTGCAGGGTCAGTGCACTGCAGAGTTTAGCTCCAACCCTGATCAAACACACCTGAGCCTGTTAATCAATGTCTTTGGGATCATTAGAAAATCACAGGTAGCTGGGTTTGATCAGGGTTGGAGCTAAACTCTGCAGTGCACTGGCCGTCCAGGGCAAGATTTGAATTACCCTGGGTTACAGGTTGACAGAGAACTTGAAAAGGTTATGGTGGGAACACATACCTACACACATATAATCAGATAAGATAAGTCAAAGTCGTCATAGTTTTAATACCATCAGCTCATTACCAAACAAGCTCGCAGAACGACTCTTCTACTAGGGTTGAAGGACAGAAAAGAAAAAAAACACTACAATGGTCTGAGAGAACGTGTTTGGCTTGTAATGCATGACATAACAGATCGACGTCAACGCCTTTCAGTAGAAACTTCAATGAAACTGTTAACACACAGGACAATCATTCCTACAATCATCCTGTCATATAATCATGCTGAATGTTAAACTGAGGTCAACATGGCAGTTCGATACAAACAATGAAAGTCATTTTCTATGAAAGTCTTTGGAAAAACAGCATTAAATGATTTCTTTATGAATTGTGTCTTGGCAGCAAGTGTACACAGCCACACTATAATGATAATCTTTTTTTTTTTTTTTTTTTTTTATCTCGATAAATCCAAACCCTTTTCTCATATCAATCCGATCTCAGATTCTTGGCAGAATAATGTAGTTCTGCACAGGCCCCTCCCATGATTGTTGATTGACAGTGATGTCAGTCTATGTGAGCGGTCACCAGTCCACCATTGTTTCACTGCCGGAGCAGATGTAGACAAGAATGACTCATAAGTGATTGAGGTGTTTTGTTGTTGGATGTAATAATGAACATAGCAGTCGTCATTTACTCCCCACATCTGAGCCGCTGAAGAATCAGTGGATTACTTTTGTTTATGAAGGGAATGCACCCCCGATCTCCCTAAATGCATTTAAGTATTTTGACAGGGTAAAAAAAGGGTATTGTTTTACACTTCCATAGGGCTTGGTGCCAAATTATTATAATTTTTTTTTTTTTTTTCAGAAATCGAGGAATCTTGACTTTGATTAGAAATCTTACCAAATGTTAGAATTAGATACTTTGACATTATGACAGTGATTAAAGTAAAGAGAAAAGAACGACCCAACCGAATGTTTGGCACACATGATTAACCGATCACGTGTGACCCGCTCTGTGAAGGACCATAAATATAGCGCAAGGCATCATTCACACACCACTTCTGTTTTGACAAAGATGCGACGTGGGCAGTGGAATAGGTAAAACATGCAAGAAGATGGGACTGAGCTTTTAACTTGAGCGCAGTGTTTTTAGAATGCCGTTTCATGCATGAGACACTGCAAGAGATGCGAGCACAACAGTCAAACACATCCATGTTAAAACTATGGTCTTACTGGTGTTATACCATCATTCAAGTTGAATTTGATTTACCTTACCTTCTAAAATTTTCAAAAATAATTTTCCATGTATTATTTCCAATTAGGGATGTCAACGATTAATCGATGATCGATTAATTGTCGATAAGAGATGCAATCGATTAAGGCTATCGATGGTCGGTTAACCGATCGTGCGGCTCATGCGCACTCAACACGTGCGAGCGGCTGTGAGTGACGGTGACGATATATAAAAGCTTCATCATTCATTCACAATGTACAAATTAAGCTTTTAATGTGATTTAAACTTTAAAGTACATTAAAATAGAAACAACATAAAAGTTCTTCAACATTAAATGCAATAGAAATGTAGTTACTAATCATTTCATCAGATAACTGTTTTATATCGTGCGCTTTGCAGGGCTGCGGGACACAGTGACATGCAGGACAGATAGTCTATTCATTCCTACGAATTATTAATGTGCCAATTGTCCATGTTTCATTAATTTTGTTCCCTAAATAACCCATGATTTAAGTGAAATAAGGGAACAAATTAATAAATCGAACGAATTCTTAATTCATGAAATCTTTAATTTCCCTTCCCATGTTTACCACAGTAAGAGATGCGAAAACAGTTATTAAAAGCGAAAGATAATAAAATAAACCTGGGAAATTAGAGGGTTAGACTATGAAGATTTAGGAAAAGAAACGATGCCTAAATATACTGAATTTGTGGAAATTCGTGACCAACCGGCAAACCAGAACAAAGCCGCGTAAATGAAGACTATGGGGTCCAAAAGCATGGTCGCGATCTAACATTTTCCAGTTAACCTATTATTCCTCTAATAAACAAAGCTTTTATACCACACTTGTCATAATCAGATCTTATCATTTCTAAATAAATAATTGCTGGATTCAAAACAGCGATTAATAGGCGCTGTGACCGACACATTCCTGGAGCATTCACTGCTGTCACTAAACGGTGACGCCGAGCATCGTTCACAAGTTTCTGCATGGACCTGACTATGGCACAGGTTCTAAGCCCTGGGACAAAATGGGATGCTTTAAGGAAAATTTATAGCCTACTAAGTAATAGGCCCAACATAAAAATAACAATTTGTTTTCATGTTTTTTTTTTTTTTTTTTTTAAATAGGCTATGCGAAATATATCCGACTTAAATAGGCTAATTAAGATTAACGGATTTAAAACAGAAGTGTGGGCGCTCCATAAGTTCACAAAAAAAAAAAAAAAAAAAAAAAAGGATGACAACGCATTCTGTTTGTTTGCTTTATTTTAAAAGAGCACAAATCTTCTGTTTTTATTGTGAGTGTGCACAAATGAAAGTAAACACTTTTGCGGAAAATATATATTTTTTTTAATGTCTCAGCTGTTTCGATCGCCCCGGAGCCTGCTGCACACGTATATTCTAGCGATTCAAACTTACATCGCAGTCTGTTCATTATCAAAATAAAATGTCAACTAAACATTAAAAGGTTACACTGGTCAGTTTAAATAGACCGTAGTATACCGGTCCACTCTGCTGTTATGCCAAGGACGTTTTTGCTCATATGAAGAGGATCATCTTTTCCGTCTATATGCGAATGCGTGTTAAGTACAAGCCTAGTTTACATTATAAATAATAGTTTAACATTCAAATACATTGCGAATATGGAAACATTTCGATTTGTGCCGAATGAGACATGAGCAATAACCTCCAAATAAATCTAGCCAAAGCCGCGCTCGATCATCCTCGTCTGCACGCATGCACTGTCACGATCTAATGCGCTGTATGCCGGATTTTTAAAAATCTGACATTTTCTAGGACAGAATCCAGCAGGATCAAATTAATGTGAGCAACTGTGTTTTGGTGCAGCAGCGCCGATGTAGTTCACTTAATGTGCAGCGCAGTCACACGCGCTCCACATTTCGGATAATTTTATACAATAATGTCAGTTGAAAACATTGCAATTGTGCTTTAAAATACAACAACGAGCACCACAAAACCATTTAAAGAGGCACGTTCAGCGTTCTCCGTGCGGGATTGGAAACTGTCAACAAAGTAAAATGACCTCAAAAGTATGGCGCGCTCTCTTCATTTTATCAAATGATCATAATCGCATCTATTCATTTTAGAATCCTGCTACTAGCATTTTATTCAGACTAAAACCTCTTTAATTCAAGTGAGAAAGCGTTTTGTGTGTGTGTGTGGCTTTTGCACATCCTGTCATACCGCTGACTGCGTGCCTGCAATAGACGCATTTTGCAGTATTATGGTTAACGATTAATCGATTAATTGATCGTTAATTTAAACGACGATCGATCATGGAAATGATCGAAATTTGACATCCCTATTTCCAATTATAACAATATGAATGACACCAATTCAGGGAATCCTGTTTCTTTTGATAAAAGTATTATCCTTCCAATTTTTACCCAAAATAGGATGTTGTGAGCATTACGGAGTACACACGTAATGTAATGACTGTTCAACTCAAACTGGAAGCTGGAGCGCGCCCTTGAGCAGAAACTTCATTTCTATAGCAGAAGTAATTGGCCTAGAAAAAACACTCTATGTTATAAAGTTAATTTGGATAAAGAGCGTGTCAATGATATCTTTGTTGGACAACAGGTTTGTAAACGGGTTCATACATATGCAAAATTGTACCGCACACGTGCTACTGTACTACATTTATTCAGACCTTTTTTTACTGGAAGACCAGAGGCTAACCAGTAACACGGTGAGAGACGCCTTTGGTGGAGGCTTGAATGCAGCGCTGTCAGATTACCTCATATCTCATTAATCTCACCAGTGATTAAACATAACAGTACATAATGCATGATATAACAATAATAGTGCCTTTCATTTTCGCTGGTGCCATATCAGGTCTGTGCAGAAGTATGCAAATACAAATGTTAGGCAGGTAGAACAGCCTATCATAGCCCTCGGACTGAGGGATTTGATTGGATGAACATTTTATGGTCCTAAATATAAATACAGAAATAGATTAAGGCCCAATCCCAACTCTACACCTTAGCCCTTCCCCTTTCTGTGTTCATGTGAAGGGGTAGGAGTGTCTCTATTCTCTTTTGGTTGGAGGGGTAGGGGTAAGGGGAAGGGCCAGATAGCCCTTCAAACGAAGATTTTTCAGGACCACACTTCAAACGAAGGAGTATGAATTATCTCGGCAACATGGCTGCTACAGCGAACTGTAAGCTTTTTTTGGCATAAATAAAAGATTTTAACGAAAAGTAATCATTTGTTTTATATTCAATTGGGAGTTCATATTAACAGTCCTATTACTCAAAGAAATGTTTGGAGAAAAAAAATTGCTTATATTTGCTAACGTCATATCATTACAGACTGAATGATAGTGCCACAGCATATGTCTGATCAGGGCGATAACTGCCGTAGACCAATCCCCCCAATTATTAGAAATCGCTAAACACTTTGCTCAAATATTGCCTATTCGAGAGAGAGAGAGAGAGAGAGAGAAATGGAAGTTCCGTGTATTCGCATCTGTGCATTTACCTTTTTAGAGTGAGTTTACTTAAAAACAGCGATTGTATCCTCTCGTCACCGGAAAATATAATGTAGCGATTCAGTATTTAAACTGTATTGAATAAAAGTCGTTGTAGCAGCATTGACTAGTTTATTTTCTCCTGGATGTGTGAGCTGCGAGATTTCCGATATGTGTGTGTGTCAGTAAGCAGCACATTAATACAGAACGATAATTAAAGGTTCTTATGCACACCAGTATATGTGTGTACTGTAAGAGCTAGACGACGAATGATGACGTGTGACGGCATAGTAGTGGTGTCACAATACTTAGGGTAATATTTTCTCCCCTACCCCTTCACACTCTGTTTCAAGGGACAAGGGGAAGGGGTATAAAACAGAATTGGGATTGGGCTTAAGTGTTTGCTATCGGTATGCGAAGACTTTCAACCATCAAAAACAAAAAAGATTTCTGAACGAAATCACCTACCCCCTCTTTAAAGATACATCTTTCTGCACCATTTCTGTGTGTCTAATGAACACATGACTCATTTGTTAAAACGTTCAGAGTTTCATGTTGCTTCAATTGAAGCATAAGTTTCTGTTTGCACAGACAAGCATTTATTCCGCAGAAGTCAAACAGAAAACCAATGCTCTATCAAAATCAATCCAAAGCCTCCTTATTTGTTCATAAAAGCAGTTTCAATCTTCCAAAAACACTTTAAAATGGAAGCTGATATCATCTAAGCACAGGAAAAAAGCAGTTCCTCCAATCCAGAAAGGGACTCTCAATTCAACCCAGATTAACACATACTGATATTTTTTTGTAAAGGCGATTTCTCCACGTCAGTCCAAACAGGAAGCAGCAGTCTACATCCACCCTGCTGCTGGGGAAAAGTGTTCATGCTGTTTACGCAGATATGTCTGCTGGGACTGTTTTCAGCTTCACGAAGCCATCTGAGCAACATTAGCTGTGGAAAAACAACACACCTGGTGCTTTTTTACACACACACAAGCTCCCCTAACACTGGAAGAACCATTCAGACATTTAAACAAGACACATGGTTCGACAGCTGAGCTACAAGATTCCCACAGCAATAACTGGAAACATTAATACAGATTCATTATCAGTAAAATTACATTATGCCAGTGGCATGGAAACATGGATGTGTGTAACTACGAATAAATTTGACTACTTTACGCTTTCTTGTTTTTCTACCACAAATCCCATGAAACACCATGAGTAAAGACTTACAAGATCCGATTGCATTAAACAACAGCAGGAAGTTCTGAGAAATTGTTTGGTCTCAAATGTCAAACACAACCAGTAATCAGACTCTCCATCTATGCGAACTGATAAGTAATTTCAACATGTACTAATTGTAAATGATTCCTCACAGCTACAATCTTTAATTAGCGTTTTTTCGCTAAGGCAAGCGCATTATGATTACTATTGTGTAAACTGGGGGTTAATGATCTGAACAAACCCCTAACGCAATGTACTAAATGTCAGCATATAACTCATCTGGCATGGCTGGTGCTACAATACCTGAAATCAGTTGAGAACAGGTGTGGAATGCAGATTCTTTTTTAATCAAATGACCCAAAATTAGCTGAAAATTATTATCTGAGACAGATTTGAAAATATTTAGCATAACATCACTTGCTCACCAGTGGAGTTAATGGGTGCCATCCAAACAGATGATATATATATATATATGTATGGAAGGTTTTTTTTTTTTTTTTACAATAATCCACACCACTCCAGTCCATCAATTAACATCATGTGAGGTGAGGTATAAAATAAAAAAAAACACCCTCCATGTTTCTAAGAAAAAAACATCCATCATGACTTGAATTTAAACCGCAAGTCCCTAATCCATAACATTTCGTCCAGTCTATCCCCCATTGTTCTCTCATATCATAAAAGTTTTGGATTGATTTTGTTTGATCTCTGCATATTTCTCCCCTGATTCAGACGGGTCAGTGATGAATTAGATTCTTGCAATCACACAGCTTACTTCACAAGAGGTTAACTGATGGACTGGAGTGGTGTGGATTAATTATTGTGATATTAATTTTATCAGCTGTTTGGACTCTCATTCTGACGGCACCCATTCACGGCAGAGGATCCACTGGTGAACAAGCAAAGTACTGTAATGCTAAATTTCTCCACATAGGTTCAGATGAAGAAACAAACTCATCTTCATCTTGGATGGCCTGAGGTAGTGTACATTTCAGCTATTTTTTTTTTTGTGTGTGTGTGTGTGAACTACTCCTTTTATGCAAAGGTATAGTCCTATAGGAGTTGATATCACATTGTGACAGAGCAATTTGTTCTAGTGATGGCTGCTGATGCTGATGGCGTTGTGCTCTTGGAAGTGTGCCATGTGTAGTGATCTCAACAGCGCTGCCTGCCAAGTCAGCTCTCCAGCCATCCTCAGAGGTTAGCAGCAGCCCGACAGACCCCAGCTATGGCAGGATAATAAAGCAGTTTTCTTTTGCTGTCAGTGAGGTAATCTCAACCAGTCCATAAGATCTGGCTGGACACATAAACATTATTGAGTGGGACATCTAGTTTTATTTCACTGTTTTCTTATAGAACTGATTGTGGGAAGCGGAGTATAATGTGGATATACTAGTAACAAGATATATTTTCCAAAAGGTAGCAAGCAGTGGAGTATGACAAAACACGCTTACACTATGTACAGACTTCACCAGACTCAGTTTAACATATACATGCAATGGCATAAAGGTGTTATTGCATGCACACAGAAAAATTTGATCACTTGTTACAATGCACAATTACTGCCAAGAAAAAAAAAAAAAAAAAAAAAACATGTTGTGTCCTGAACAGAACTGGACTAGATCTAAACGTGCATCTTAAATTGTAATTGTGCAGCCCTGAAACTTATTCAAATAATCATGCAGTCAAATTCCCAAAATGGGACCCTGGCCTTCATTAATAAAGCATAATGTAATTTCATTGTTGACATCATTACAAATTGGCCATACCATAAACTAATAATAACAGCTCATATCTCAAAGTAAATACAAAATTAAACATCAATCTGTAGCAGAGTCACATTTGCATCTCAAAATGTAAAACTAACATCACATCACCACAAATTGCCCATTTGTTATGTGAATATGCACAAGGTCTAATCAAGGAGAACTGCATCATGGATGCACGGCTATCATAGATGAAGGGCTCAATACTTCAGTGACGCACGAGACCCGAGAGGTGGGTTGACAGAATAGATAAAGCGCCCACGTCTACCCCAGCACGTCTGGCAGCGTCCCATCACACCCGACTGAGCCAATCTCAGCTGATAACGTCCATCAGTCAGGCATACTAAAACCTCCCATAAAGCCAGCCATCTCAGCCCGAGAGTCCAGGCCAAACTAATCAAACACAGCCTGCCACCTGCATTTGGAGATAGGCAGCGATTAATGACACGGCTGTATTCGTCACATAAGCGCCTCTTTATTCCAGCTGGCATTTAGTGCTGAAGCTATACAAAAGGACTAGGAGAGTTAACAAGAACAAGCATTGCAGTATTAAAATATTATATCAAAGAGCCCCACTATAGTGGAATAAAGGTAGGATTTGTATAAGTTTAAATTAATGATGATATTAAGAATTGGAGATTAGAAGATCTGAGTATTGCATGAACTAGAAGATCTGAAAATTGCATAATGTATTATTATTATCATTAAGAAGCAATATTTCACCCATTATAAGTATATTTAAGAAGACATTATAAAATGTATTAATTAATGCAATGCAACACCTTTTACATTCTCACAATAATGGCTGGTGCTTATCAAATCAAATACTACATAAGACATAAACATACAATAAATACAATACTAAAACAATTTTTCAAGTTGTTAATAAAAAAGATTTCTGGAGTATTTACAAGATTACTATTAATAGTCTTTCCATTTCAAAACTAAATTTCAATTAAATTGTACTTCCTATTTCTTTGTACTTACTTAAATTAAAATTAAATTAAATGTATGCTTTTATCCAAAGCGACTTACAGTGCATTCAGGCTATCATTTTTTTCTGACCTCAACTTAAAAGACCTACAGTGTATATTATATATTATATATCTTGATGTGTGTTTCAAACTGTAATCAATTCACACCAAAAGTGAAGTGAAAGTCACTGGTAACAAAGGTTATTTCATAACCAAATTTCCCAGACATATAATGAGCAGTCTAAAAGATCATATTTGCATTTTTGAGGCTCATCATGACAAACTTTTAGCCCAGTATCAGATTGCAGGAATGTCTACGGTTAATGAATATTCAAAACAATAGACAGAAATTTGAAAAATGTCAGAGTTGACAGCTCGAGATCACGTGGTCTGAGCATGCGAGCATACCCGGTTATCAATTGTACTATGGTGAAGGCCTACGTTTAATATTAACGAGCCTCGCAACGTCACCGTGGCATAGTTAATATTCATGAGCGTCGCTTTCCTCTTTAAACTCCTCAAGCAGCGTCAAGTAGGGTCTAATTAATATTCATAAACCAGGCCTACGTCATAGTACGATTCGTGGTAAACAGGTGTAGTTTGTTTTCATTAATTCCAATAACAACTATCAAACTAGCGATATTTATACAATCCATAGTGAATAATCGAATTAATAAATTACGATTTAACTGTCCGTCTCATCAAATTCGAACTTAAAAACAACACGTCACCTGTTCAACAATCTTCTTGTATCTTTGAGTGGCTTGATCGATCAAATCCCGCACCATCCAACCGTCTTTACACGGGACGACAATCCTTGTTTCCCCGAAATTCACCGTCACTTTCATCTTAACTGCGTCACCAAACGTTCAAATATCCTTGTAGTTTGTTTACAGCAGAGTTTCTCTTAAAGCGAGCGCTGAAGAGACAACAGGTGTCATTGGTCAGCAGTTACAGGTGATCTTCTTTCTCTTTAAAGTGATAAAAGAAGTCTTGGGTAAACCAGTATTAAGTCCATGGACGGAATAACCGCCCAGGAATCATTCCACAGACTGAACAGTCCTGGAAGACAGAGAAAGTCTCAATAGGTTTCTCCTGATTTCGCGCCCGCAGGTCCAGAGTGAAACCGGAAGCGGCAAAATAGTAAGTGAACAACTCAGACTGCTTTATGAAGCTACACAGGCTCAGTCCATACAGAGAATCGCTACTGCGGAAAGGAAGATGTAGCCTACTTTCACTGCTTAGCTTGATTTATTTATTTATTTATTTTAGCTTGAAATATTTTTTTGTTTTGATTATTATTATTAATTTATTTAAAAAAACAAAAACGGATAATCTCACATACTCTACAAGAATAAAGTAAAAATAGGGATTCTCCTTAAGATACAGTAAACTCGAATGCCATATTTTCACATTCAGAATATCCAGGAATATCAGTACTTGGTCTAAATCATGTTAAGTGCTTAAGCTTTTGGAGGGAATCTGCCTCTAAAATTAGATAAATAGATAGATAGATAGATAGATAGATAGATAGATAGATAGATAGATAGATAGACTTCTAATTAGCATTCGTGTAGCCTACTTTAATTAATTCAGATTAATTATGCAGAAGTAGTTATTCTTTATAGCTCCCCAGACTATATTTGCCCAGAAGACTTGCACTATACTGTTCAGAAGTCTGGCATCTGTATGATTTTTGTAAATGTTTTTGAGTCTCCTGTGCTTGGTCACCAATGTTTCATTTATTTAATCACAGATACAGTAAAACAGCAGTAGGGCCAATTTAAAATAACTGTTTCCTCTTTTGAGATATTGTTATTCCTGTGATGCAAAGCTTCTAACTTTAAGTGTCACATGATCCTTCAGAAATCATTCTGATATGTTGATTTGGTGCTTAAAAAACATTACTTATTATTTATCAATGTTGAAAACAATTTTGTGCTGCTTAATATATTTGTGGAAACAGTGATGCATGCCCTTTTTGATAAATCATTTATAAAGCATTTATTTGAAAAATAATGTAAAAAAAAATCTTTAGTGTCACCTCTGATTGATTTAATGCATCCTTGCTCAATAAAAGGTTAACAGTTAAGAAGTAAACAGTTCTTGTAGTATATACACCAATATTACAACAGTACACTGGATAGTAAGCTGGCACTGCCCCTTAAATCCTAGGCCATCCCATCATTATAACAGGAGATGCCAAACTGTGCCATCTGGAGGGGTGACTGTGCCAGCCAAAACCCAGGCTTGTCTCTTTCTGATATCTGATTTCCCATACATGCAATAACCATAACCATTTGGAGAAAGTTATGGTACACAATGCTTCCCGTTCCTCCCCATAAAATATAATGGGGAAAGTGAAGCTCAAAATGTTTTTGGAACATTCATTCATTTTGGAAGTGTAGATGGTCTCACAGCGCATCAGGTTTATGAGGCACGCATTTAAAGCGAGTATGACAGATGTGTCAAACATCAAAAAAACTGCTTAGCCAGCACAGAGGAGTTAATGGAGCTGGTGGAGATAACCATTATAACTATAAAACTGTGCCTCAGATGCTCAGAATTAAGCATGAGAGCATTTAAAAAATCTCAAGGGTATCAAGCAAATGTTTAATATGATGGTTACAATATAAATCAACTGTAAGTCCTTGCATAAATAAACCTTTCACTGCCAATTAACTTTTCATTGTCTGCAGCTATTGCTAGCCAGTCAAGTGCTCTCATTTGTGTCATATCATTTATTTGCATTAATTATTTTCTTCTTTTCATGCCTCCAAGGTGCGTAAGCTAAAGTAAAAGTAACAATAAATATATACATATATATGTGTGTATGTGTATGTGTGTGTGTGCACGATGTGTGTTGCATTCAAAAGTTAACATTCAAAGCGGCAGCTATTGGAAAGGAAGTCTCGCCTTTCATTTTAAAAAGTCATTTATCATTATCTCACAGATAGGAAAACCACACAAGTTTAGAATGACATAAATGTGAGTAAATAATGCATTTTCATCCTTTTAAATGTATTAACACAAACTGAATGATCCCCAATCCCTTTGGGAAAATGTAGATGTTCATGTGGGTCAAAAATGGACAACATACAGATAGTTGTAAGCCGACACTGAAACATTCCATATCATCAACATCAACTAAACCTCTGCATGGTGGTGATGGCGTCATAGTGTGGGAATGTGTTTCTGATTCTTGCTGACTCGCTCTGTTCCAGCACGTTCTGAAGGAAAATCTCCCATCATGCATCTGAAACCGAGGCCAAGTAGAGTCAGCGAGTCAATAATTTACAACACAGAAAAGATCAGAATGAAACAAAATGAAACGAAAAGCACACAAAGGCCTATAGTCAAGACCAGCCAAGATTCTGAAACTGTTAGTTCCTGGAACATTCCTGGAGTTCCTGGAAGTTCTGTTGATGCTAAAATTCCAACAAAGTGATAAGAGAAACCGCTATCAAATTTCAGAAGGACATCATTGCTGTTGACAATGAATTCAATTTCCCACAGTGGACACGTGTTCAAAAACATCATTAAATAATGAAGTAAAAAAGAAGCATTAGTTCACCAGCAAGCTTCTCTTGATGTTAAACATTTTTTTATTAAAATCCCAAAAAGAAATAAGCAGCGAAAAATTTAATTAACAAGGAATCTAATATTTTTCATGGCGCTGTTGCGGGAGCGTAATATCATTTTACCACTCTCATTTTGTGTGGCGTGCAAAGTATTCATTTCACGCTTATAACCTCAGTCTGTAGTGTTTTAATTGATTGGGCTTGATTAAATGGCTTATTGCATTTGCACTGGCGAGTATGAAAGTAGTAAAACACTGTTCTGCAGCTGCTAGACAGTAAGCATCATTTCAGTGAGTTCATGGAGAGGGCAACAGAAAGAATGAGACTCTGTTTTGGTTGAAGAAAAGCTGTTTATCTTTTTCCTATTGTGAAGTAACGTGCTCAGGAGGGATAGAGGCCTGATCATTTTATGCTGTTCATCAAACCGGTCTTTAGTGCTTTATATACATGGTTTGCTTGCAGTAAGAGGGATTATTATGGGATGGGTTCAGAATGCTTACATTAAAAAAAGTATTTTGTAGCTACCCTCTTTAAAAACGGTTATTCTGCATTTAAAATCCAGTTTTGAGTCAAGAAAATGTTTATGAGTTGAGTCAAAGAAATGTTAAGCTGCTCATATTTTAGCAATCAAGCTATTATTTCTTTTTTTTTTAAGTTACAATTTAGTGACCAAGAGCAGCATTATAAATATTACATTATTTTGTAAAAAATTGTTGTAATAAAATAGTGTTATTACAGGAACTCAAATTTATTCAAATTAATCAGATTTCTAAATGTTTCGTATAAAAAATTATGTGTGTGCAAATTATAGTGTTTACAGACCATTAATTCAATGTAATCTCATGTATATCATATTGGGGGAGAAAACTTGTGGATCACTATGGATTTACTTTTAAACAATCATTTAAATAAATTGTTAACCAGGTTTTACAAAAAAAAAAAAAAAAAATTGTTTCCACCTAAAATATCAGAATTAACATCTGAATTGTAACATATACACTCATCAGAATTGTGTGATAAAATACAAAAAACAAATAGAATTGCAAGATTTAGTAATAATGAAATAATAATCTAAATAACAAAATGCTAGTTAAAAAGTGAGAAATAAAGTCGCAAAAATAAAAAGTCAGAAACCATTTTTCTTTATTCTGTGGCAGAAACAAAAAATTTTCTTTACAACTTTGAGATTGTTTTATATGTTTAATTTTAAATTTTTTGCATTCAGTGCATACTATATTGTGCAAAAATTTTAAGTATGATATGCTTGTGTACTATTTCAAACATAAGCGAAGAAAGTGTATTGTAGGTTTGAAGGATCCTGTATCAAAAGTACCTTTGTTATAAAGGGAGCACCCTCGTTCTCTAGTACTTCCTGTTGTTGGTGGAACTGTGTGGATTATTCTCTATGAACCCATTGAAGCAAAGGGAACAGATCAGTTTAACACACTACATGTCTGTTTATAGAAAAACCAGCATCCTTTATTTTTATCTCATGACGAGGAGTTTTTGACTGGACGTGACTTCCCCCACAGTGCAGTTCTGCTCTCGTTATCTAACCAACCAGAGACATCATTTAGAAGAATGAGAAATGAAATACAAGTCCTGTTTTAAACTTCCCAGATCAGTGCTGCCCAAATTATGAAGAAATAGAGTACAAGATGTACGTTTGTTTATCATGTAAATTCTTCACGCATGGTTGCGCTCCACATTCCTTGCATTAGTGTGCATGTGCATGACTTGCTTTGCACTCGGTGTGGGTGTATTTAATTGCATCTAGCGTGTGTCAGAGAACGTTTGAGCACAAACAAACAAACCTGATTGCATTTTCAGAGGTTACCGAAAGCCTTTTCTCGGAAGATCTTTGCGGACGTCGTCTTGGCTCTTATTCAATCATTCTCATCAGACTCTCTTCCACATCTGCCCAGTGTCTTCCATTTAATCCATCACCGGCCCCTACAGACGCCGAGCACTTTGCCCGACCAGAAGACGTATTGTTTGAGAGGAATATGCTCATTACGCATAGTTATGGCAGGCCGGGGTTGGATGTGTGAGGATATGACAGACTTGAGCAAACAGACGGGATTGTGTCATCTGTTTTCATTGCCTAATCTGGGCTTCGGCGGGCACCAAGCGATGTTTTAACAATCCTAAATCAATTTCCACCTTATAACCAAACAACAGACGGGGCTCCCAGATCTATTTGCCTTGAACCAACCATATCTGGAAAGAAAACAGCTTAGCTTAGGGGTGACAGCAGATATTGGTTATAAAGAAGATATGTTAGTTCCCCATTGAACTGCCTTTTTTCATTTTACTTTCTTTCTTTTTTTTATTTTATTTTTTTACTTACAAGAGAAAAAAGTGAGACTAGTTGAATTAAATATATATTTTTCATTATATATAAAAAAACTCAGACTTGATCACTTTTTTATTATATTTAGTTATTTTGTTTTAAGTAAAACTAGTTAAAATGTGTATGTATAAATTGCTTGATATACATTACCAATCAAATAATTCTTGAATTATCTTCTATATATTTAAAATGTAATTGATTGCTGTGATCAAAGCTGAAATCATTACTCCAGTAACTCCTGTCACATGACCCTTCAAAAATCATTCTAATATTCTGATTTGCTGCTCAAAAAACAGCTGAGTATAATTTTTTCAGGTTTCTTTGATGGATAGCCTAAATGAAAGTAAACCTTCTTTCTATAGCCTACTCCTAATATTTTTGTGAATTCTGACTAAATATTGTGAAATAGCTTATATATAATATATATTAATATATTTGACACTTTATTTGTATTTACTTTTTTCTTCTGTAATGGCAAAGCTATCAAAATACATCAGTTGTATCAGCTGTTTCCATCAGAAATTATTCTAATATGCTGATTTGGTGATTAAGAAACCTATAGTTTTATGAGGTTATCTACAGTATATAAGATTCCCTTTTATGACATACTGAAAAAGTGAGAAGTGTTTTGTTTTGAAAGGTCCATTGTGGGCTCTCAGGGGAACCCATGTGGGCAGCTATGATGGGGATCTGTTCCTTTAATCACTAACTCATGAACAAAGCGGTCTTTAAGCGAAGAAACCAGCCTTTAACCATGTCTAATAAAAGCCAGCACAAAGCTCCTCTCTGTTCACGACTAAAAGAGATTGGTTAGGTGCAGAGGTGCGTTTTGGGTTATGTAGGCCTACTCTTTTGATCCTAGACTGTAAAAGCAATTATGGCAGCAACTTCATTACTTTAATAGCCAAATACATCATCCTTGATGACTTCTGTCTTCATTAGAAACAAAAGTCCATTGACACCAAGTTTGGTCAAGAAAAATATGTCCTAAACTAGGCTTTAGAAAATGCCTTTGAGCCTTTTTTAACCAGCTGAAATTCACTAAGTGAATCAATTTGATAGATTAACTGAACTTACTTGGTCTTATAACCAATTACAAAGCCACAGAGAATTCAAGTTTAAATGTTGGTCTCTGCACACTAAGGCATTGATTAGTATTAAATCTGTACTTGACTAAATAAATAAATACAGAATTGTCACTTACAGGTTAACCATTTCTTTACTAAAAAGCTTTTGTTTTCTTTTACATCATTTAACACAGGTTACATGAAAAAAAAATGTTTTCAACCTAAAAATAATAATAATAATAATATATGCAATACATAATTTAGCTACAACCTAAAATCTCCACACACTGACAGATGCTAAGACAGAAACGCTAGCTTTAGCACAGACTTACACCTGTGCCTAATGGATCAAATTAGCGGATTGTCACAAATCTTTCCCCACCTCGCTGGCATCTCGCTCGCGCTGCAATTTCCGCTACATTTGGGGAGCCGCTTAATTAAAGTTCATTATGGCATGCTAACACTTAGCAAAGAGAGAACAAATCCTGTGATGAAAAACTACGGCAATTCTGGAGCGAGCACGACATTCCTAATTTCCCGACTAATTGCTGCAAATGTCTAACAGCGATTTGGGGCAATTATGAGGTACATTTTGAACAAAAGCAAACAGGGTGGAGGTAATACCGCTAATAGCAGCAATTGGCTTGGTGAGGTTGTGATGAACTTAAATTGAGGGGGGGACGCGATTGTGGAGCCGAGGGAACAGCTGGCTGACGTGGTTTAATATGACTGAATGGCACTGTTCATTTATCACAATGAAAAATCCTGTTGGACTTTGCAATACACGCTCACCACGTTCACTCACGGCGCTACACTAATACATTCTTCTTCAGCTTTTAGAGCCAGCTGGTTGCTTAACACTGTCACAGTAGCTTACTTTATTCATTAACCACACCTCACAGAATTGTACTAATGCTGTATTTCTATTTTAATGACTTTTTGAACTGTTTGGATGGTTCGTTTAGTTGCACTTGTTCTACAAGTCTCAAAAATACTAAGACTAAGCATTTTAGTCTTAACCCTTACCAAAATTAATCATGGTATTTCTACACTAACCATAGTCAAAACTATTAAGCTCAGATTAAAGAATTAGAATGAAGAGGAAAAGATCAAAGGAGCTCAAAATCACACTGATTTATGAAAGTAAAGATTATGCTGATGATCATAAAGTTACTAATTTACTACTTTATAATTCCAAGTTAGATGACTATGTCCTGTAGTATCTATCTATCTAGCTAGCTAGCTAGCTAGCTAGCTAGCTAACTAGCTAGCTATCCTGTGAATTTGTGGTAACTCATTTCAATTGAGGAAACCGATTCCCTCGAATCATAGAAAACAATAGTTATGAGTATTGTGAACTCATTTGAATACAATACAGTTAAAATCCACTCAATTATTTTACATTACTGAAACTTAAGTGCAACTGCATTTAATAAAATCTCTTTTACCTAGCTATAGCAGCAGCTTGCTACACACAGATGTAAGAGACTACTGCTGCATCAGCAAGTGCCAATACTATTAAACATAGACTTAATATAATATTGAATTGCCCTATACAACATAAACACAATATGTAACCATAGAATTTGGTTAAAAATGTCCGTTTTCAGACATGGCTTTCTCTGTATCCAAACATAGCCCATCCAAACCCATCAGTTAAGGAAAAAGATACGTGTTCAGACCTGACAAAAATATCTATGGTTACTACATTTTGCCTTTGCATGACAATATTACAGTTTTTTTACAATCCCTAGGGCATATTTCTCAATACTTACACAGTGCATCGCTTTTTCAAAACTCTTCACACTTGGCAAAAATGCACTTAAAATACCTACCAAGCACTCTTTGTCACTCATTAAACAATCAACTAAATAACACTAACAAGAGTGTAATATTGTAGGCCAAAACAACAGAAATGACAATGCTTCCTTAAAGTTGTTCTCTATTGTTGATCATGCCTATGGTCTTTTAAAATCATACCAATCATATTTATCCTGTTTTTCTGTGGTTTATAGGGTTGTCTATATGAACCATGCCACACTTTCCCTACCAGAAGCATTTAGAGTTGTCAAGGGCTTTCAATCGTTTCCTATCTGACCCCAGAGTCAAGGGTGACCAGAGAAAGAGAATGAAAACAAAAGATAACATAAACCCTTCCATAGATATTAAATAGCTAGATTTCTCAAGATAATGTTACAGTTTGGAGTGTTACAGTTTGCTATGGTGTAAGCAAGCACAACTTAATTAATTTATCATTCATGCAACAAACTTGGGATTACAAATATCAACAGACAGACTTACAAAGAATTGTAAAGACTTTTATATTGATGATGCTAATCTACTTAAACGGACAAAATTTCTCAGTGCACCCACACAAATTCCTCTGCTTTCAGTCACACCAAAAGACAAGTATTGACAGAGATTATTTTTGTTTCAACAGTCGGATCGCTTCCCTGATCTAAGAGCCCCTAGCATGGCACGAACTCTAGCTTCTGTCTTTGAAGTGCTGGCTAAGATGACCCCAAATGTGCTGAGCATTCAAATGAATGGAATGGAAGATTTCGGTTGATTTCTATAGAGAAAGGAAGAAAAGGAGCATAAGAGTCTAAAGAGAGATGAGAAGGAAAGAGAGGAAGAAAGGTTCAAAGAATGAGAGAGAGAGAGAGAGAGAGAGAAAGAGAGCGATGCTGTGAACAGAAAGAGCAAAGGATGAAGGGAAATCGTGAGGCCTGCTTTTGTTGATGTGGTTCGAACATGCGATTCCTTTTCAATTGTTGTGTTTAGATTAGTTCCACAGTTTCTGATTATGATGCATATTGCAAGTGTTTTGAGGCATATTATTCAGGGGAAAACAAATTAGTTCAGGTACGAGGGTGAGCTTGAGAGGAATTGATACAGTAGCATAGAAATAGTATTCTGCATGAAGAAAATAATGTCCAAGTTTTTGCATTGTTCAATTATATTTATGACATTTGCACTTTTGTAACAAAATTATCATGTCCATCGTGCATCTGGACATTTTGTGATTCCCATTATCCCATTGCAATTTTTACAACTTCATTAATATTATTTTAGAATGATTTTATAAATATATTTTTTATGAACATAAGTTAAGATATTAAAGCAAATAGTACAGTATATTGACTGTAATATTTGCATTTATTGTAGCATTTAACATTTATTTGAATAATATATACTGTATCTTTGCATTTATTTATTTATTTATGATTTAATTGGTGGTTTAAAATACATTGTTAAAATGTAATTCTGAGAGAGTTTTGGACATTTTATTCTTTTTCAAGAGCTGTACTTTTTTGTCTTTTATGATGGAGGACTTTCCAAAATCACCTTCTAGTGAATCGATTTGTCTTAAAGGGTCTTTGAGTGTAATCAAAGTATGTGTGCAAATCTCATTACACTCAAAGGAAAGGCAAAATAACTTCCTTTTAGGTTTTCACTGCCTCCTAGAAAAGTAGAAAGCAAGATAAAAGCAGCCTAGACGGGTTCATTATGAAATAATCTCTTTATCATAAAGCAGAAATAATTCTAGGCAGAAATAACCTTTTCTTTTGTCTCTGTTTGAAGTGTTTTTCAGTTCTTTCCAAACCGCAGCAAAGACAAAGTAGCTCATTTTCTCAGACCGTGAAAGTCTGTCTTGCCTTCTGTATCCCATTCCCTAACAACAGATCAATTAGAATTGAGTTGCAGTAAGCGGGATGTATTGATCTATGATCATAATTTCCATAAATGCCATGAGCCCAGAGGCACAATTGATCCAGGCCAGACTCGGGCCATTTTGTCTATATGAGCATTATTTGCATCATAATGGGAGTCACCATGGCTAAAGACTGAAGAAACATTTTTACAAGAAGATCATACATCCCAAGTGAGGCTTCTATATTATCTGAACTGCTTTTCGGCCTCTTTTAGAGAATAAATAGGGATTAAACAGAGACTTTTAAACATTTTAATCCTTCAAACTTAATTGTTGCTCTTCTTCAATCTTGTACTTATTAGTAATTGCACTGCACAAGTGCATAAACTGTTCATTCTGACATTGGTGACAGAAGATAATTCTAACACTGTGTTTTGGCCTCCTACTGTTTTTACTGTACATCTCCCAATGAAATTGATCAATAACTCCTTCTCAAATGCAATGTGTTTTGAGCAAAGCTTACATTATTATTAGACATTTACATTTTGTCACTTAGCAGACAATTTTATCCAAAGTGAATTACAAATGAGGACAATAAAAGCAATCAAAAACAACAAAAGAGCAATGATATACAAACAAATGCTATAACTAGCATAAGTCTCAGTTAGCTTAAACGCAGTACACGAAGCAAGGGCTTTTAAATAATATAATAGATAAAAAGAAAAGAGATAGAATAGAAAAAGATTAGAAAGCTAGTTCGATTTTTTTTGTGAAGAATAGAATTAGAATAGTGAGTGCTAAAGTTAGAGGGTCAAATAAAGATGAGTTTGCAGGAACCACAAACAGTTCTGTCTTGGCGAGGTTGAGTTGAAGGTAAAGGTCCTTCATCCAGCAAGAAATGTCTGTTAGACAAGCTGAGATGCGAGCAGCTACCGTCAGGTCATCAGGATGGAATGAGAGGTAGAGTTGAGTGTCTTCAGCATAGCAGTGGTATGAAAAGCCATGTTTCTGAATGACAGAACCTAATAATGCCATGTAGA
Organism: Carassius gibelio; assembly: GCF_023724105.1. Taxonomy (NCBI): domain Eukaryota; kingdom Metazoa; phylum Chordata; class Actinopteri; order Cypriniformes; family Cyprinidae; genus Carassius; species Carassius gibelio. Next base: position 5,932,134 of record NC_068396.1, read on the forward strand.
CAGAGAAGAGAAGTGGTCCAAGAACTGAGCCCTGAGGCACCCCATTAGTTAGATGTTGCGACTTGGACACCTCGCCATTCCAAGATACTTTGAAGGACCTATTTGATAGATAAGACTCAAACCTCTACTAGAGTGGGTTCCTAAGATTCCCTTTGTCAGAAGGGTTGACAGGAGGATCTAGTGGTTAACCATGTCAAAAGCAGCGGACAGATCAAGCAAGAAAATTATTGAAGATTTGTATTCGGCTCTTGTCAGTCTTAGGGCTTCAATAACTGAGAGCAAGACAATGTAGATTATTTACATTAGACAATGTACTAAATGTATTGAAGTAAATCTTGTTACCAGGGTGTTTTATAATATTTTAACTATTTTTCTATTTAGTTGTTACCCATTTTGCCACAGTAATAAAACATTTTCCTGGGCAAAGCTCCACAGTGCTTTAGGGTATTGCCAGGTCATTGCTACATGGTTGCTAGGGTGAAGCTATGTAGTTGCTAAGGCATTCTGGGTGGTTTCTAGGTTGTTTACTCACTGAAGTCTCTCGTTCAGTGTAAAAAAAATTTCTTGCTGCCGTGTGAAAATCAAAAGTCTAGCACATTTAAATAAGAAACTGGCTTAAAAGAATTTTAAAGATAAAGGTTTTAGATGCAAAGATGCATACATTGTAAAAACATTCGGCTATTTTAAACATTCTTTATTCTTACTGCACTGATTAATATTAATCGTGACCCTGCTTCAACATCTACAAAGGAAATCAATAAATACAGTTTCACACAGCGCTGGTGTGTGAAAACACAAACTCTAAAGGTCAGCAGCCAGTCACTCGATGGCTGGGAAGCTAAAATCTCACTTCAAGGCTTCAGAGAAAACAGCATATTATTGTCAGAGATCCGTCATTTTCCAGCCCAAGGAGGAAACCGTTGGATTGACTCTGAAGACAGTCTTGGCTTTAGCTACACAGTGCCACCTACAGACATAAAACTGTTCACTTATAACACTCATTTTTGCCAAGTCCATGGTTTTCCAGCAGAATTGGGCTACTCTGTGCCGTGGGTTGTTTTACATGTCCACCGGTTGAAGTTAAAGTGATATTCAGACCCCGGAATGCTAATTTTGAATGCTTTACGGCATGATCCGATCGAAAAACATGTATTTTACCTCCCTCAATGCGATTTTTACTGGGGAACCCCCCTCGAAATGCGATTGGGGTAGTTTTGAGTTGCAGTTGGGCATGTTTTCGCAACCCTGATGACACCATAAACTTTATTATAATTACCAAAAATGGTAATTTTCTTATGGCAGATATATTCAGAGGAAAATGCACAGAGTACAGAATGGGAGAAACTTTTAATGTTAAAGATATGGTTTCCCTAACCCCTAAATATGTAAACAGTACTACATATGTTTTACTTAACAATCACCCCTAATTATTTGTGAGATCTGTGCCTAGTTTAACGACTGTTTTCCCTAGTCTTTCCCTAATGTGACAAAGACAAACTGCCCTCTTCTGTCCCCTGCTGTGTTGTTCTGTGGGGATAAAGAACCAAGCACTCAAGCTCATTAAGCAGATTGTTTATATGGCGTCGCCCTCCGAGTTTTACATGGTGTCACATACTACATACTACAATACAGCATAGTGTTTCTCAGTAATACAGCTGGACTCATGATGCGTGTGACTTCCAGATGCCAGAGATGGTCACAAATATGGTCATAAATGTAACACCGACATTTCAAACATTTCCATTTTGTTAATGAACCCCGGTTTTGATTTTTCAAAGAGGAAGTTATTATGAGATTTAACAAAGCAAATGTAGATAAAGCAGAGAATATATCTTGTGTGCATCCCCGGGGGGCTCAATTATTGCAAAATGACATGATCAGACATGATGGATAACTAGCTGCAGATAAATGTGTTTGGAGTGCAACTTCACAAACAGTAATGCATTGAAATGAGGGAATGTGTAATTGCTTTTGTGTATAAATGCATCTCAGTATATGGATGCACGCGAGAGCTGTTTTCGGACTCAAAATTACCGGATTACCGCCAGACATTATTTCTTTTGCTGTCATTAAGCAGTAGTCCATTTTTTCCATCTCTACGGCATTACCTTGATTGAAAAATGGTAATGAAGATGCATAATGAAGAGAGCTAATATCCTGCGGTCAATAAGACAACCTAATAAAGTCAGTAGACGTCCACTTATGCGCCGCGGCACCAGGCAGCTGAAGTTTATTATCGTACAGATGACTGAATTACCTTCTCAAAACAAGGTAAATGTCTTTTGATGACAGCGGTGACTAGCATCTCAAAAGGGATTATTGGGGATAATTGTTTGTTAGCAAACCTGACTGCTGCTCATACTTGGTTAAGGTGCAGTCATACTGTGGAGTACTGTGGAGACGCCATGTGATGCATGTCTTCAATAACAGCACATTTCTAATCTGCTGGAAAGGAACACTGATGGTTTGTGAATCAAAGCCCCTCTTTTATTACTCCATCTGTTTCCTCTGGATACGGCCGGCATTGGGTTTCTTGGTTGTAATGCCACATTTGATTTCATCTTGTTTTCCTTTACTCACACTCCTTTCTTAATGTCAGGTTTATTTTTTTGTCTAAAGACACTTCCCAGACGAAAGAAAAATCACAAATGGGATCTTTAACATCTCAGTTGTTTCTCCTAGGGTTAATGAGATTACATGGACAGCAAATGAAGACTGAAATACTGAATTCTTCTCCCAAGAAACCAAGAAGAAAGTCATTTCACATGTGAGTTAGAAAAATGTCTCCCGATGTTCAGATTTTTTCTGGCAAAAGTCATTGTGTTTTTGATTTTCAACAAATTTCATTGTCATTTGCTATCACGATGTTTGGTGACATCATCACATACTGGTCATAAAATGAAAATAGTGATTCATCCTCTAATGTTGAGATATATATTTTTACCACATTGTAATCTAAAGCTTGTTCTTTTTCCTTCATGCATAGTTCAATAATACTACAATACTTTGTTTCCAAGATATTCAGTCTATAATGTCAATAAGCAGAATATTTCTTTGTAAATGTTTCTTTGTATATATATATATATATATATATATATATATATATATATATATATATATAATAAAAAAACATTTAAATAATGAAATAAATTTAATCAACAAAATATTATTAATCATTAAATTTTTTTCATGTAATTTATGAAATATTTATATAATAATTTAACTTGATAATTTTACTGCATATCATCGATTTTCTCACTTGTGTCTTTTTTTTTTTTTTTAGGAATTTTTGGAGTAATATCTGAGACCAATTTGATACTTGAAAGAAACAACTGAGCACTGAATTGCGTCTCCTGAGCTATGAAAGAGCAACCAGCCCAGAGAAGCTCATGTAGAGCAGGTGTCCTCGAGCTCCTCATTCCCACAGAATGCAGAACGGCATCCAGATCCTCTTATCTGGAGGAGAAATCCAGCTGCACCTCGGGAATATTTGACAGGCTCAGAGGAGCCTGTGATCATGTGACTCTCTGAGCGCTCGGGCTCTGAAATAACAAAGCATGGGTTAAACAAAGACGAGTGCTAGCAGATGTGTGGGAGCAGCAGGCCCCGGATCAGTCAACAGACACGTAAAGCCGCCCCATTCACTTCTCGAGGTAAAACATTTGTCATCCGCATCCACTCAGAGCCAAGCTTTTGGCAAGCGTCTTTATCGTTTCTTACCACGCTGCTGCCACACAAAGAAGCATCATGTAGCTGGCAGGCCTGTATAAAAGGAAGAATCACAAATGAGATCTTTTTCTCCTAAACAAATGTATTACATGGTGATCAGATGAGGACTTTTGCCTAAAGGATTTATATTTTAGCAGAAAGTTGATTCTGACTGCAAATGAAGGTAATTGAACATGTTTTCCTCTAAGGGTCACAGCAAAAAAAAGTTAGATAAATGAAGTCTGTTGAATGATGCAAAGACCGATGCTGTTTGAAATCATCCATGCTGTTAACATAGGGTGCACATGATCAAATTAACATAATAAATAAGCTGTCCATTGATGGTTTGTTAGGATAGGACAATATTTGGCCGAGATACAACTATTTGAACAATGCCTTTAAAGTTGTCCAAATGAAATCCTGAGCCATGCATATTAATCAAAAACTAAGTTTTGATATATTTACGAGAAGGAAATTTACAACAACAAAAAAAGTCTTCATGGAACATATCCTAATGATTTTTGGCATAAAAGAAAAAATTATAATTTTGATAATTTTGATCATTTATCGAAAATACAAGTCATCTGATCTGTCACATACTCAGATGTTCATCTGATGTTTACAAGAAAAATCATAGGTTATGTTTGGGATAGGATGCACAGTATATGTATATTTTGCATATGTTGCGCTATGACTTTTTGAAATAGCATGTACAACAGTGCTGTATGTAGTATACAGTGATAATGTTTCAAACTAAATTATTATCATATACTCAACATGCTGCATGTTGTTATTGAGTGAGCAGTGTCTCATCTCAGAAATTGTATTTATTAATTTACTTTTCATTTACTTGTTATTTTATTTATTCCTTCCATTTGTATTCCAATTTTGGGAGAAAATAAATTGTGTTAGTTGCCTTGCATTCCAGCTAAGGAAGCATAACATATCAGCTTTGTCTCCATATATAATTTAAATATATAAATGTATATACACTTAAATAATTTCAAAATATATACTGAATGTGTGTGTATTTACAGTATATATACATAATAAATAAACACAGTATGCATACTTAAATTATGTAAACAAAAATATATCTAAATATATCCTTTGACACTGACAATATATACACACACACATTTGTTTTTGTGAAAAGTGGGTACATCCCATAGGCGTAATGGTTTTTATACTGTACAGACTGTATATTCTATGGCCCTACACCAACCCTAACCCTCACAGGAAACTTTGTGCATTTTTACTTTCTCAAAAAACTCATTCTGTATGATTTATAAGCGTTTTGAAAATGGGGACATGGGTTATGTCCTCATAAGTCACCCTCTCCTTGTAATACCTGTGTCATACCCATGTCATTATACAGAGTTGTGTCCTGATATGTCACAAAAACATGCACACGCACAACCACATTTATTGCCAGGGTGATATAGTGCACATTTTGATGAATGTGGTTGGTCATGCATCTAAAAAAAATATTTCTAGTGAACTTGAAATAGTATATTAACATGCTAATCTTTCTGCCATAGTGAGATGTAGCTGAAATAATAACAGTATGCTATTCAGAATTCATCCAGCCTGAAAGCCTTTCATATAAAGAGCTCATCATTAGAGCTGGCGCTGCCCTCTAGTGGTGTGAGACTCTCTGTAATGACGGCTCAGAGCTCATTTAGCTTGTTTCATAATGAGCAGCTGCTGTCTGTCTGTGTCTGCCGGGAGTAGAGGGGTCACGGATACCTGCTTCCTGCGGTCCCCAGCAGATGGCCCTTGCTTTCTGGCACCGGAGCCACAGACGCCACCGGTCCCATTCAGGTCCCCGGGGCCAAATTAGAAACCATTTATGGAGTTACTCAGAACAGCATAATAGGGCTGATAGGCAGCTCCAACTGATCTGAGACCTGTCCTCTCACAGCTTCCTCTCGTGTCGGAGCGTTTAGCACAGCATGTCGTAAAATTCTGTGAAAGACTAACACAACACGCCACCTGATAAACACGCTTTATGCGCGTGAGGGAATCAGTGGTGCGTTTTGTAGGATAAAGTGTGAAAGAATCCATTGCAACCTTTGAAAATAGTTCATTTAGTCTGTATTTCCTTTAAGAATGGTTTTCTCTCTTAGTGTATAGTGTATATATAGTGGTGTAAATGAGAAAAAACTGAACTGAGTAGAATTGTTTTCTTTGTATATTTAACAGAGATTAGCATAATTTCTTTGATATAAATAATATTTTCATATATTTAAAAAATTTGATCTGATAAAAACCCTTGGATGTGTATAAAGTATAAAGATTCCTTTTTAATGATTACATGTAATGCATCTTATTTAATATATTAATATATATATATATTTTTTTTATATATATTTATATTATTATTATATATATATATATATATATATATATATATATATATATATATATATATATATTTTTTGTTTTTTTTTTTTGAAAGCCCTTGTTCAAAAATATCAATATGTCCATAATTAAAATCATTTCATTTCATCAAAAATAACCTTTGTAAATTATAATGCATCCAATTTTAATATTTAAAAAAATCCAGTTTTCTGGTGAAACCCTTGTATTACAGTATAAAAATGTCAATGTTCATATGAGGCATAATTAACGTAAATGTGCTTTTTTCCATAATTTCTTGCTTTTTCATGACGATGACAATATAATTATTTTTAAACATATATTTTGTATATTTTTGCTCATGTTGTCAAATGATCAGGTAAAAAGTTCTAGTATTGTGAAACAAGTCAGTAACGTTGACTGCAGTTGAATAGAGCTCTACAGCTTCTTAATAAGCATGGGCTGGAGGGACATTTAAAAGGGCGGAGTCAAAATTGAACCGGACCTTTCCAGCCAATCAACATTAAATAGAGATAGGTAAGTAGTTGCATCCTTTGAAAACTCAGAGACTGACAATGAGAAGAAGTTCACTGGTCGTTGATGTTATATATATATAGTTGATTGTGTCGTGCTGAACCAGTGAATCGAGGGGAACCATCTTTAGATCAGAGCTTTAGTCAAAATCTCATCTTCAGACATACAGTGCCAGTGCAAGGGCCTGCACAGTTTGATCAAAATGCGGTAGCATCCAACATGTTTCGAAACTTGGACCTCCATCACAAGAGATTGTCCAGATACAAATGCAAGTTTTTTTATATATATATATTTATATATTTTTTACTTGCAAGAATGGTATTTAAATTGTATTAATATCTACGTGTACCAATGACTGAAGATTCACTGGTTTATTCCTTTTGTGTTGGTGTATACACCTTCACCTGTTCCTAACACACCGATTGTGTAAACTAATGAAGCTATGGTTGCACTTCATTGCATCTACCCAAGGTAAACCTCTTTTACAATCTAACATGATGGCATGATAATCAGGCTTTAGTTTATACTTCAACATGGAATTTTAGTGCTATGCTAAAAAAAAGGTGGTATTGTTTTGGTTCTTTTAATATACAAAAATAAGATGACCATTCCAAATAGTTTTTCTTTTGTTTTAGAATATTCTGTGTTTGTGTTTTATGTGAGATTTAACCTCTTAACTGTCAATCACATTTTTGAACCTCGACTTGAAAGTGCATGATCCAAGCCTACAATTCATGACTGAAAACATTTTGTAACATGCTTTTGATGTACCATTTTCATGGTAATTAAATGTTTGATTTAAAAATGGGTTTCAAATGATGAATTTTTAGTTTTTTACCAAAAAAAAAAAAGATTTAGGAGTCTTAGACCTTTCTAACGTTATATAGTTCGTCATGATTAGATTAGGATTTATTTGTAATATAGTGAAGTAAACGTAGGTGTCCCACCGAGGGGCCAGGGTGACAGTTAACAGGTTAATATACTTTTAATCTCTCAATTATGCATCTTAAGTAAAGCGTTATGAGAATATTCTTGAAATTGCAATGGTACTAAAGTTGTTGTACTCCCTCTGCTTCTCCATGTGCCCTGTATGGTGTCTTGCGACTTCTAGGAAACACAATGTGAGTGGAAATGCGTTGCATCCCACCTGGATTCCCTATGTTGCGTCGAAAGCTGGCGAAGAACAGCTACACTTCTCCCTCAAACTCATGACAGGAATGGAGTCTTCTAGCGTTATTTTGTTTCAGATCTTAATCTGACGATCTTAACCTGTCCTACAGATGACTGGAGGTATGAGCGACCATCTAACACTTACTTTCTGGGAGATTTCATAAACCTGGAAGCGTCAGTGGTGCGTGCTAATCGCGTTCCTCTGCGGGTGTTCGTGGAAAGCTGCGCAGCTACTTTGGGCCGCAGCGGGGAAGCTGCCTCCATGTACACGATCATCGAGAACAGCGGGTGAGCGACTCTTCCTGACAGACCTTTTGAGTGCTTTACTGTTGGGCTATTGTTGGTTTATGCCCTTAACTAAAATCGTTAGATGCATGATGGATGCCAGGCTGACAAATTCCAGGTTCATGTCCAGGATACAGGATGACAAGTTATAATTTCCGATTGAGGCGTTCAGATTTCAGCAAGATTCCCTCGGAGAGGTGAGTCTATTAATCGTCAGCAAACTGGTGTGGTTCCTAACAAAATCATTTGGCCAAAATGTTTGTATGGAGTTCCTTTCACCACCTTTGCTGTGGACACTTTCTCCATTTCTTCCTTTCAGTCTGTCAAGATCAGACAGGTGTAAAAACATGAACACACGGGACAGGTGCTTTTTAAAGTAAAATCTGAAGTTATAATTCACTAATTTAAAAGCTTTTTTTAAGATCCCACACTGGAAGATGAGGCTATACTATTGGGCCGATTTTTGTCTGTGAACAGCTGTCAATGGAGGATGAGCCTCTACTGCAAATTCACAAGTCCTCTCAGATGTCGTCAAAAGATCCAGGTCACCATGTTGACTTCTTTCAGAAAAATCTGGATCTTGCAGACCCCAAACTTTTGAACTGTAGTGAATGTTGACTTTTAAATGGATTTTTTTATTATTTATAAAGCCTCTCAAAAACATTAAAATGGCATTTCAAGTTAAAGGGTTAAACTTTGACATATAAAGATAAGAAGAACAGCATTCCTTGTGACAAATCATATGTAACTTTAGTCTCTTTTGGTCAGTTTAATGCATCCTTGCTGACCAAAAGTATTAATTTCTGAAATATTACATTCCTTGAATCCTCATGGAAATGCATTTTACTTGGAAAAATAAGGCAAGTCTCGGCCCCTTTGTAATTGTAAAAACTTCTGGAATGTGTTACATTAAGCTACTGCAAAACTACTGAACAATTGTAAGTTTATGAATTTACATATGTGAAAATTCACCTTGAGACCACCATAATTAAAAAGAGTGGCTGAGAAAAGTGATTTTAGCCGGCATATTAAGAGTAACTTTAAGAGTCCAAATATGTTTTGGGGCCACTGCAAATAAAAAGATGTAGGTCTCTGTCAAGCATCCATGTCATAGCCCTTACTTCTCATCTTCTTTTTCTAGAGTTCTCCATGGAGTTGGTGCTCATGGCTGCTTTGGTGGTTGCAGTTGGACTTTTGTGTGTCATTATCCTTGGAAAGTTGCTTTACCAAAGGTGCAGAAACGACTTGTGTTGACTTGTGAATGAGGATGATAAAGGCGGTTTTATCTAAATGGGTGCTTTGTTTCTTTGGTCTGGTGTTGCCTGCAGTTAGTTGGTTAAAGCCCATTAGCTTCTTGTTTCTGTTCTGGGGATCCCATTTGTAGTAAATGACCCTTCAGCTTTTAAAAGGGCTGATGCAGCGCTATTTACCGGTTTGAAGCATAGTTACAACTTGCTACTCAACGATTTTTCAGTGCTTTCCAGAAAAGTGACACTGGTGTATGTGACTGAGTGTGCTCATATGCTTTTAGAATGCAAAAAAGTTCAATTCAAATGAAACGTTCTTGCTTCTAAGATTGTTCAACCACTTTTTATTAAGAACATATTGAGTGTCAAATCAAACTAAGTTTGAATGTATGAAAAAGTGAGGGGTCACCGCGATAGTTTCTTACAAATGTTATTCTTTGTGTGTATATATTTTAAAAATCAGGGAGCACAACAATCTTTTTTGAGCAGCAAATCAGCATGTTAGAATGATTTCTGAAGGATCATGTGACACTGAAGACCGGAGGAATGATGCTGAAAATTCAGCTGCGTGTCAGCAATATCAATTATTTGAAAATTTGAAATTGAAGTAGTTGAGCATAAGTCACATTTAAAATGTGTATATATAATATTACTGTGTGTATATTACTGTATTTATTTCTGTGTCAAACGATTAATTGCAACCAAAATAAAAATTGTGTATGTATAAATACACAGTATATATTTTGAAAATATTATACAACAGCGTATTTCTCATAAATATATGCTTGTGTGCATGTATTTATATATATATATACATTTACACATTACGTAAACTTATTTTGGATGGGATTAATCGTATGACAGCACTTATTATTTATATATATATATATATATATATATATCAGAATCAGAAATCAGAATATATATATATATATATATATATATATATATATATATATATATATAGTTGAATAACTATTAATTCAACATGTGCATCCTTAATTGGTTATGTAAACCATTTTTGACATGAATAAAAGATTTGAGATTGCTTCCAAAATGTCTATTTATGTTCCAAGCTTTATTTTCTCTTTAGAGAACATGGAGCAGTGAGCCTAATACACAGCCTCTTGCATTACAAATCCAATTTTATATTTTGGTGACTGAGTTTTATGGTCTGTGTCTTGATTTGAAACTGACTGCGTCCGTGCACAGGGCTCATGGGAACAGGAAGACAAATAGACATAATTAAAATGGCCATAAAAGCAATAGGAAGCTTTATTAATATGAAGTGGGGCATAGACGTATAATGGTGTGTTTTTAGCCCGGCTGATGTTGTGTTATTTCTGTGTGTTTTACTAACACATCCATTGACTCACAGTGACCCAGTAATGAGTAATAAACCACATTTTTTATGGCGCTGCTGCAGTTTGCTGTCCTCCAAATGCCCAGAAAGAACTGCTGGCGATGGTAAAAAGGGGAATTATTATAATTCAGGGCCATTATGATAAGTTACTAAATGTTGTTGTGAAATAAAATCAAGCGGCACTGTTTTTAAAGACCAGCTGATATCAAATCACAAAGTGTATCTGAGCAAAATAAAGGTTTTAAAAGGAATTAAAATGACAAAATAATAAATAAAAATGAGTTTGATAGCCATAAAGGCAAACGTATATATATAACTTTCCCACCTGTATAGATAGATAGATAGATATGCATGTTTGTATGTTAACATTATGGATTGAGGCACAGCTGTACAATAAAATGCAATAAAAATGTATTCAATGTATGTAAAGTTAAGAGAAAAAAGTGCTGGCAAACACTGAAAAAACTAAACAAAAAATAAATGTTTTCCAGTAAGAAGTCTAAACAGACATCCTTAGAATAAGATCAATTTACTTGGGAGTCAAAACTTCTTGAGATATTACTTTTAAGATAATGTATTTTGAATATGTGTACTTTGATATGTACATCATATTTTGTTGTTGTATCTATATTTCAAATCATTTTTTTTTTTACAATTTATCCATAATATATACAATATTTAAAAAAGACACTATTTTCATTTAATTTCTTGAATATTTGTATTTTTCTTTCATTGTACTTTTCTTCTCATTTTATTAGTATAACAACATTGTAGTTTTTTTTTTTTCTAACAGCCTTTTTGTGTCATTAAAGAAATATTTTTATTTTAGAATTTGTTTAAAAATGTGTTAATACATAAGCATGCACAATTTTGACACATATTATTCATTTATATTTCTTTCTTTCTTTTTTTCTTTTTTTTTTGGCAATTTATAAATGATTGCATTCTAGTGTTATTTCCTTTTTTGCATTGCGTTTGGAAGCCTAACTGTCTTCTAATAAAGCACTTGAGTTATTATACTCTGTGTAAATGACCCTGTTCCTCTAGTATTTGCATTTGGAAGGTAGACCAACCCAGATAAAGATGACAAAAGGCCTCCTGTCATGAAGCGAGACGAACCCTGTCAGAGCTCATAATTAACCCCTTAATGAAGACCCCCGTCAACAATGAAATGTTCATAATGGAGGAGGAGATTTAATTACCTTTCTTTTGCAGCCCAAGTTGCAGACACTCAGGAAACAATTAAGTTCCTGTTAGTCTTTATAATGGGCCAGAGTCTGGGCTTCACTGACCTCCTCTATTAATAACACATACATGTCTACAGATCACAGACTTCACTTCAGTGTATTCAGGAAATGAAGAGCCAAATTTACCAATTTGTCTTGGTAAAAATGAATGAACACAGATGTCACTTCAGCAGCTAATTCTGGATTCTGTTTTGATGACTGATTACCTTTTCCATATCGAAGTGTTACCTTTGACCCTTATATAGTTCCATATAGAAATCAGGAACCAGAAACAATCCACAATAATTCCCCACAGCTTTCAAAAATGCTCTCTGTGAGCATATGTTGTTTTTCTTTATTCTAGTAAGTACACACAATCCTAGTCTCACATGTCTCTCGTGTCTTGATTATGATTTTGTAAAACAAAATTTCTAAACTTTGCTGATAAATGTTTTATTTATTATTATTTTTTATTTTTTTTATATGAACCTGTGTAATTCAGCTAAACATGCATGCACATACAAAAACAAGCGACCAAATTAAATAAATAGAGTAGAAGGGTTTTTTTTTTTTGTGCAGAAGTATAAAGTACAATGCAAAACAAAGACACAGCATGTGTTCACAACAGCACACTGCTGTGCTACACGTACTAATGTTACAGTATGTAGTCGTATGTACAGTATCTCTGAATGTTCTGGATGCACGGAATATCCAGGGGCGTCGGACTGGGGGTAAAACCAGTACTGATTACCAGGGCCCCAAAAGGGAGAGCAGGCACTTGAAAAGTCTGGAATATAGATTTTCAAGGGAGGAAGGGGGGGCATTAGGACTGCCTATGCATAGGGCCTGGGATCTTGTGCAGCGCCCCTGGGAATATCTGGATGACAATGCAATGCTACGACTTGACCTTCCATTTCCATGATGAATTAATTTAAAAGTAATGTCAGCAATGATGATGTTTACTCATCATTTGATTAGACAGCAAAATATAAATGCAATTGATATGTACTGCTGCACATACTAGCAAAAAATAGAATGTAGTTGTGTAGTAGAGTATAACCACAGTTTCAGTAAGCAAAAGACGAACATAACCTGTATAATGCTGTCCTCTGCTGGTAAATTACCAGTTTGCAACAATAAAATAAAATAAAATAAAATAAAATAAAACAAAACAAAACAAAACAAAACAAAACAAAATAAAACAAAATAAAATAAAATAAAATAAAATAAAATAAAATAGTTTATTCCTTCAGGGGGCGCTCGGCTGCTCTGAAAGCCAAACCTCCCACTGAGTCCCATTCAAATCTTATGACGTTTTTTTATCTTACCGTAGACATTTACGTTGTAAAAAATAAGTATAATCGTTTATATCATTTCATTCTTTCTAACACTTTATATTTTACATAGATATGAAATCCACTTCAGTAATGACTAAACTGTTAAAAAAAAAATCATTCAGTAATCACAACGAACTGTGATTGGACAATTCTTATTAGCGTTGAGAAAAGTAACATGGCCCATGACAGCTCTTTGTTGAGTATCTGTGCACTAGGACCATGAAACACCGCCAGACTCCGGTCTGCGGAGTGACGTCGGTTTGTCCCGGTGTTATTATTGTGTAAGTCGTGGATGTGTTGGAGTTGAACGGTGTGAGTTTAAGGCTGCAAGGACATTCAGTAAACGCAGACGTTTAATTGATTTAGCAGCGCTTACGTTCATCTGAGAGGACACCTTTATTCGAAGACGCACTCGGAAGACTAGAAGGATCTCAGTGACATCTGAAACAGGTTAGTTCAGTATCTAATTTAATTGGCCTAACACAAGTTTACATGAGCCTGGTATCAGATAGTAATACTACGTTACTTTGATATGCATGGTTATAAATTACACTTACAAAGAAGAACTGTACCATAGTAGAGTATCGTTGTAAAACCATGGTGGTGTAATAGAAAGCTGGTATTTTATTCATAAAGAGTTCAATTGTAAAAGCCTTTAAGTGCCTTTTTAGATTTTGAATTTATGATTCTGAAATTATGATTTTAGTTTTAGTATACCAGTTTAACTATAATAACGCTGGTACTTTCTACGTTTACTATGGTAGTATACAGTTTTGGGGCATGTAGCATAGTGATGCTTATTTCTTTGCACATATACTATGAAAATATATCATTTTCCACTTGACATTATTGTGATATTCTTTGTATCTTGTAGTAAATACACTGGAGTAAACACTATAGTTTGTGAATCCATACAGTACCATATAATTATTATTATTTTTGTTTGGTTGTTGGAAGCAAAAGTTGATCAGGTATCCTTACCATATTGTTTTCTTCCAGATATTATTTGTGTGGGTCCGTCATCATCATTATCATGGTGGAGCTGAAGAGTTACTGTGAGGCGGGGGTCTCCATGCAGGAGGTCTGGGTGGAGGGCGGTCTGACTCTGTGCTTCTACTTCACCCTCGTGCCATCCGTCCTCCTCACGCTCTCCGTCCTCTTCGGCACGTTTCTGTGCATATGTTACAGCCGTTACGGCACAGCCATGGAGCCCAAGTTCATCCCCCGCTCGCGACTCTTCCGGCTACAGGTGGGCCTGTCGGTGCTGCTCGTCCTGCAGGCTCTGGGCTGGATGGTGTTTCGGGTTGCCCGAAGCGGAGAGCTGCCGGGGTACGTGGTCGTGTATGGCTGTCTCTCCATGCTGGGCTGGATTTGGGCCGTGGCCCTGCTGCGTCTGGAGAGGAGGAGGGTTCTGCTGCGGGACAGAACCAGAGGACACAGTACGGTACTGCTGATGTACTGGGCCGTTGCGTTTGCTGCCGAAAACCTGGCGTATGTGTCGTGGATGAGCCCTCAGTGGTGGTGGACTCTAGAAACATTTGATCAACAGGTAAGTGTGTGTGTGTGTTTGTTTATTGTTTATGTTTATGACAATTTGCATTAATATAAGTATACAGGATTTTTTTGTCTGTTTTTCATCCACCAAGTGGAAAGCAATGGCTTACCAGTCTTTAACATCATTACTATTGAATTATGTTAAGTTATGCACCAGATTGTAGTACTTTTATTGTTTTTTTTAATGTATTGTGGCCTATATTGTATTATCATCTGTTTCTGTACTCTAACCTTTGGCACTGATGCCATTGTTCTGTCTTAAGTGCAAGGGTTTGAAAGTGGTGACAGATGTAGGAATCCTGCTCACACACCATGACTCAGCATTTTGGTAATAGTGTGAAAATATGATTTTTTGTTTTTACAATAATGTTTCTGGATCCAGCAGATGAGGTTTAACAACTCAGCAGTGACTCAGCTATTAAGTTTGACTGTCATTGAAAAATAATATTGTTGAGTCATTATGTGTTTTTTCTTTACATAGTAGACAGTGACATGGAAATAGTGTCGAGTCATTGTCAGTTCTGCCGCATTCCTTCCCGCTTGCATTAGCCACACCCCACCTCTTCGAGATTGACCAATCAGATAACAGATTCTGTGACACTTCATGATGAGAAAGTTTCACTCTACTCATTCTAGTCTAGCTGTTAAAACATTGAATGTTGAATCCATGTTGTAAAAATGGCAATAAATTGGACAGATTTTCCTAAAAAAAAGAAAACAATTTAAAAAAAAGAGTCCAGTTTTCAAATAAAAAAGCTTTGCAAATATATATATTGTACATATAAAATTTAATTAAAATAATTAAGTTTTTATACTGTGTATACAGCTTATTATTATTATTACATTTAATTATCTCAGGACAATCAAATAGCTATGTTCTAATGTGTTTTATAATTAAATATTATATTATTAATAGTTTAACTTTTAACACATTATCAATAATTATAATTGTTTTAAATTATAATTCTAAATGTAAATATATAATTTTTTATATATTTAGTCTAGTTTTTATTTTATTTTACGTATAACTCCCAATTTTTATTTGATTTAAATTAAAACATTTTCATATTTAATATATGATATTTTATGTACTTTGTTTTGAATTGGTTAAACTTCTCACTAATTACAGAACACAAGTTCAGTCAGCAAATTCACTGGATAAACTGCAATCAAATCCATGCTACTTAATAAAATTTTATTTGTAAAAAAAATGTTAAAACTTTGAAGAACTTTTTTTTTTTTTTTTTTTTAAAGCTAATGACTAAAACAAAACATAAAGACGCATTATAGTAATGTCACTCTTTACTCTTATATCCGAGAGATTCAAGCAGATACAAACAATAGCAAATCATTATCATTCTGTTCATAATATTCATTGTCTGCAGATGGAGTTTGCTTTCTGGCTGGTGCGGTACTTCAGCTCGGGTTTGCTTTTCCTGTTAGGCCTCAAAGCTCCGGGCTTGCCACGCCGGCCGTACATGATTCTGGTCAATGAAGACGAGCGAGATGTGGAGCACGGAGCAGTAAGACTTTACATTCACTCTCAAATCTCACTTTGGTAATTATAATTAATCTTATTAATGCATCTCTTGCATGTTTTCAGCCTCTTTTGGGTAATTCAAATGAGAATCAGTCTACATGGAAAGATTTTGGGAAGAAGGTGCGTCTGTTGGTGCCGTACATGTGGCCTAAAGGCAACGTCCTGCTCCAGCTGCTGGTTCTGCTCTGTCTCGGGATGCTGGCAGTGGAGCGCGTCATCAATGTGTTTGTGCCCATCTACTACAAGAACATAGGTAAAGAATAAAATTCATATGTAGTCCATAATCAATTATTTGTGCGCGCACACACACACACATATATAGTCAAAACAAAAATTATACCAGATACAATTTTGGATATTTTTTTTACTAGTAGGTGCAGGACAATAGTTAATTTATGTAAGCAAGGATGGCAAAATAAAGTGAACTGTGAAATATTGTACCCCAAAAACAAAATCTATTCAGACACTTCATTCAGACACCATGTTTTGCCAAGTGTTTTTCTTTAATTGCTAATGCGATCTTTTTACACCACAGGCTGAACAAAATTAAGCATTTCTTGGTAACTGGTTGACATAAATTGGTATTTTCTAATTGTGTACTTAAATTTAACAGCTGAACATTGTTTTGGTTTGATGTAGGGATGTAACGATTCACTCAACTCACGATTTGATTCACAATTTGTTTTTGTTATAAAATGAGATTTAAGACTAATTCTAAGGTTTGGGTAAAATGCTGCACGTTTCCTTGTGAAATTGAAATTTATCTATAATAATAATATGCTAAAATAGATTCTCTTTTTTTTGGTTTTGATTGCTTCTATTGTCTTTTCTTTGGATAAAAGCGTCTGCTAAATAAGTACATTTAAATATGTAGATGTAAAAAACAAAACTAAATTTAAATTTTAAAACAAGCCAAATAAAATAAGTAACACAAATAAAAAAAAAATATGTATTTTCATATAAACAAAATAGGGCTTTGTCTGTGCTCCTTTTCATTTAAAATGAGAAGCAACCACTGCACGATCCAAGCAAAGATGCTGCATACATGCAACATGAGCAGTTTTTAATCTATATCAGATTGTATAATTTCGAAATTTGAAGCAAAACAGAATGGTTTGACTTGAGTTTTGTGAAACTATACATAAAAAAATATCTGCATGAAACAGAAACAGCAGACGAGCTGAACGAGATGCAGATTCACTCTCTGTCAGCAGGTGACGCTTTAAACGTTTCCTTGGTTTCTGCCGCAAACAAAGCAGCGCTGCACTTATGAACTGAACCATTTTCTAAAGTATAGCAAATAAACTGTGACAAAAGGTTTCTGAATACATTTTGGTTTGTCTGTATGTATGTATATATATATATATATATTTATATATATATATATATATATATATATTTCTGATTTTTATTCCTCCTGTCACAGTGAACCAGCTGACAGATGGGAGTCCCTGGAAGACTCTGGCCACTACGGTGTGTGTTTATGGGATTCTGAAGTTCCTGCAGGGAGGTGGAGCTGGTAAGGGAACATCTCCCAATTCAATCTCAGTGTAGTGTAATGTTGAATATCCTTTAGAATCCGATCTGATCTCCTTTTGGGTCCATCTGCAGGATCGTCTGGGTTTGTAAGTAACATGCGTTCATTCCTGTGGATTCGAGTGCAGCAGTTCACTAACCGCGTGGTCCAGGTGCGTCTCTTCGCTCATCTGCACTCTCTGTCTCTGCGCTGGCACCTGGGCCGCCGCACAGGGGAAGTCCTGAGAAGCATCGACAGAGGAACTTCATCCATCAACAGCCTGCTGAGGTCAGAGCTGACTTTGTTTCGTTTTTTTACCTTCTTATGTCTAGCACTGGAATGCAAGTATAAACACAGTCAAGTAGGTTGATGTGCAATATTAATCTTGAATTCATTTGCATTAATGCAATAAAACATAGTCTATGGTTAGTACAATAAAAGTGATCTCAGTTTGTATTATCTTGAAATATATATACTTTTTTTTTTTTGAATCCGACAGCTACATCGTGTTCAGCATCTTCCCCACTATCGCTGACATTATCATCGCCATTGTCTATTTCATTTCCAATTTCAATGCCTGGTTTGGCCTCATAGTCTTCGTTTGCATGGCCCTCTACCTCAGTAAGTATCTAACAAAAGTCATTTCGAAATGTGAATACATGAACATACACATAGTTGAAGATACTGTAGTTGCTTCTTTTCTGGTTAAGTAAATTAAAACTATGTTTATTGACTTACCAAAGTCTGGTTTACAAATCAAAATTATGAATATTTTTATCATTCTCGCTGATTCGGGTGTTGTTAGTTGTTTGTTATCATATTGTGCAGAACATATACTGCCTTCTGTAAGTGTAGCAGCTGAAACAGAATGCAGTCTGGAAACATTCTGCAATATTTTTTGCCACACCATTGCATAATGTTTGTTAAATAAAAACAATTAAAAATAATTTCCAGTTATTGGATTAAAGCAGAAATGACATCAAATATAAATATAAGGTGAAAAACATAAATGGACAAATTAGAATAAATAAAATAAACTGGAATAAAAATAAAGTTAAATAGATGTGGGAATAATATATACAAATAATAATAAAAATGACAAAAGCATATATCAAAATACTAAAACATTTACTAAAATTATAGTGAAAACTGAAAATATGAATTCAGTATAAATTCAAGCTTATATATATATATATATATATATATATATATATATAAATGCTTCAGTATATAAATAATACCAAAATAGCATTATAAAGATTCATTAATTGGTGTCACTCTATGGTTTTATAAATAAAAATGATTATTTTAAAATAGCACTTGATATTGCTTTACAGGTAATTCACAAAATGTGAACCGTATACTGCATAAACAGTTCATGCTCCATGAATCGTGTGTACTGTACATATCTAAACTCAAGAAAATGGAGTGCAGTATTGTTTGATTCTTTCATCTCAAGACTCACTAAAGAAAGAAGAATGGAAATATACTAGATCAGCATTTGATTGATTGGTTGATTGCTGTTATGTGTGTCTCTGTCAGCTCTCACTATTGTTATCACTGAATGGAGAACTAAATACAGACGAGATATGAACACACAAGATAACAATGCCAAATCGAAAGCTGTGGACTCTTTATTGAACTTTGAGACGGTATGGCTACGATTTGTTTGACTAAGGCGTCAGAATGTTTGTTACACAAAATAATACAATTGTGCTGTGCATATGCTGTGATTAAAATGATGATATTGTCAACAGGTGAAATATTACAATGCAGAGAGTTATGAAGTGGGTAACTTTGAGAATGCCATCTTGAAATATCAGGTAACATTTGTTCAGAGTTTTTTTTAGACTGCTCTCCACACAACATTTGTAGTTTTTCATCTTTATTTTATCTGACGTTCACAGTAATATAAATAAATAACACTTTTTCTTTTGCTCAGGTATCGGAGTGGAAGACCAACGCATCTCTGGCTCTCTTGAATCAAACGCAGAACCTCATCATCGGCTTGGGTCTTCTGACCGGATCTCTGCTCTGTGCGTACTTCGTGACCGAGGGAAAGTTTCAGGTACGAACAGTGAAGACTACTCCGATATCAGACCACTGGCCATCAAATAATCTATGGTTTATAGCAGGATTTTTTTTTTTTTTTTTTTTTTTTAAATATACCGAAAGAAGGAACATAACCATAAAACGTTTTCTTCAGCAAAGATGCATTAAATTAATTATAAGTTACAGTAAAAAATTATTTCTCAAATAAATGCTGTTTTGCATTACAGGAAAAAAAATTATAACATTTTAAATATGTATTTAAATACAAAAAAAGTTATTGCTCAATGTTACTGTTTTATTGTATTTCTCATCAAATAAATGCAGCCTTTTTAAGCATAAGAGACGCAGTTCAACAACAACAAAAATTCTTATTGACTCCAAATGTTTGAACAGTAGTGAGTATGTACACAGTGGACCGTTCTTCTGAGGTTACCATGATTGGGTGAGCCACTTTCAAAACAGCCAATAAATGCACACCTCAGTTAAATGACATGTTGCTTCTTTCTAAAGTTTCAGTGTTGCTTCATAAAAAGCACTTTTTTGTCTAATGCACTACATTACTTTCTATTTATGAGATTATTATTGAAATGCCATTGTTATATTTCCACTTCAGAGGTTTTACTCTTATTGTCATTTCACGGTCACAGTTCACTATCTCTGAAGCATATTTTATTGGATTGTGGTGGTTAATTTAATGTGACAGGAAGGTACATAACAATCAAACTGATACAGAATTTAATTTAAAAAAAAAACATAATTTCAATATCTTTCAAAGTGAAATGTATGGAAGTCCGCTTCTGACCCGCTTCCCGCTTCTTCTCATAATGGTTGATATAAATTCGCAATTGCGAGATATTAAGTTGCAACTCTGAGAAATAATGTCAGAATTGTTAGATATAAACTAAGAAATTCTGACTTTTTTTTCTTACAATGGTGTGTTAACAAAAAAAAAAGTCAAAATTTGTGAGAAAAGAAAATTCGATTTCTTTTCTAAGAATCACAAAATCTCATATCTTGCAATTCTGACTACATAACTCGCATTTGCGAGTTTAAATCACGCAATTCTGAGTCTCTCATTTGTAACTTTGAGAAAAAAGTCAGAATTGTGAGTTTGTATCAAAATTATGGGGGGGAAATTATGAGATTAAAAGTCACAATACCCTTTTTTTATTTAGTGGCAGGAGTGGGCTTTCATAGAAGTGAAATAAAACAAAGGGGGAAAAAACTAAACAATATAAACAATTACTTCACTGAGCAGAGAACAAGCAGAGATTTTGGTTTTGAGTTTGTGTAACTCATCATGGTCTTCCAGGTGGGAGATTATGTGCTGTTTGGGACGTACATCATCCAGCTCTACACCCCTCTCAACTGGTTTGGAACATACTACAGGCATGAAGATTTTCTCATCTGTGTACAGATAACTATATATTTCTTTAAAAGATCAAACGGTAAATGTCTATCTTTTCTCTAACAGAATGATCCAGAATTCCTTTATTGATATGGAAAGCATGTTCAAGCTCTTCACTGAGGAGGAGGAGGTGAGCGGGGGGGTTTTCATTGAGGTTTGTTACACAGAAGCTTCGGGATAATTAAAGACATGATGATTTAATGTAGGTGAAGGATGAGGTCAACGCTGGAAACCTGGACTACAGACGGGGAAAAGTAGAGTTTGAGAATGTCTTCTTCAGCTACACGCAAGGGTGAGCAGCTTCACTCATAACTCATATTCGTTTCTACTGTTTTTTTATTTTGTGATTAATAAAGTAATTTGTGTCACAAATAAGCAATGTTCAAAATGGGATATTCTTGCAGCAAGGAGATTCTAAAAGACGTCTCTTTTACCGTTCTCCCTGGACAAACAGTTGCACTTGTAAGTCTATTCTGCTCTATTCTGTTCTATTAGGTTCTATTCTGTTCTATTCTATCCTGTTTTGTTCCATCATATCCTATTCTGTACAATTATGTCCTATTTTATTCTATTCTATTCTATTTTATTCCATTCTATTAGGTTCTATTCTATCCTGTTCTGTTCTATCATATCCTATTCTGTACAATTATGTCCTATTCTATTCTATTCAATTAGGTTTTATTCTATCCTATTCTAGTCTATTCTATTCTATCCTATCCTGTTCTGTTCTATCATATCTTATTCTATTCTATTCTTTTCTATTCTATTCTATTAGGTTCTATTCTATCCTATCCTATTCTGTTCTATTATGTCCTATTTTATTCTATTCTATTATCTTCTATCCTATCCTATTTTATTATCTGCTGCTCAAGAAATATTTCCTATTATCAATGTTGAAAACAGTTGTGCTGCTTAATATTTTTGTGTGAATCTACCATTCAAGAGTTTGGGTTTAAAGATTTTTTTTAAACAAAAAGATATAATAGTTTTATTCAGTAAAGAGTCATTCAATTGAACTATAGTGACAGTAAAGACATTTATAATGTTACAGAAGATTTTTTATTTCATATCATTTTTTTTAAATTAAAGAATCCTAAAAAAAAATGATTGCAGTTTTTCCTCAAATAATAACCATTGTTAATTACCAAATCCACAAAAAATTATTTTTTGACCACTTGTGTATGTGTATTAATTTTCATTGGTTTATTTCAGGTTGGACAGTCTGGATCAGGGAAGAGCACCATCATCCGTCTGCTTTTCCGTTTTTATGACGTTCAGGGCGGGTGTGTAAAAATAGATGACCAAGACATCTCAAAGGTGAACCTGTCATTGATACAAGAACAAAGGGCACCCCGACAGTACCTTTAAATTCCTGTCATAGCAGTTGAAATTGCTCTAAATGTGTCACGTCTGCTTGTGCATCAGGTGAAGCAGTCCTCTCTGCGCGCTCACATTGGCGTTGTACCTCAGGATACCGTCCTGTTTAACGACAGCATTCGAGAGAACATCCGCTACGGTCGAGTTACTGCGTCTGACCAGGAGGTGGAGGAGGCTGCCATCGCTGCTGACATCCATGACAAAATCATAACCTTCCCGGAGGGTGAGAACCATGTAGACGAAATCTACAACTTTGCAGCTTCTAATAATATGTGACTCAGAACCACAAAACCAGTCATAAGGGTCAGTTTCTCGAAATTGAGATTTATACATTCTCTCAAAGCTGAATAAATAATCTTTCCATTGATTTATGGCTTGTTAGGATCAGACAATATCTGGCTGAGATACAACTATTGGAATATCTGGAATCTGAGGGTGCAAAAAATCTAAATATTAAGGAAAATTGCTTTTAAAGTTGTCCAAATGAAGTACTTAGCAATGCATATTACTAATCAAAAATTAAGTTTTGATATATTTACGATAGGAAATTTACAAACTATGTTCATGGAACATAATCCTTACTTAATGTCCAAATTATTTTTGGCATTAAAGAAAAATCTATAATTTTGACCCATACAATGTTTTTTTTTTTTTTTGCTTATTTCTACAAATATACCCCAGAGACTGGTTTTGTGGTCCAGGGTCACATATTTAAACTGTAGTCAATAAATAAATAAAATGTGACATTTATAAAATGTACTTATATAAAATGTAAAAAAATATTTAGTTTAACTTTATTCACTAAAATAACTAAAACTAAACCTGAAATAAAAAAAAAGACAAAAACTGCTGAAATGGCAAAAAACGCAACCAAAACTTAAAAATGGATATCAAATTAAAATGGATACAATAATGGTATCTCATTGATACTAAAATAACACAAGGATGCCATCCAGTTTGAGTCTAAGTGATATTCATAATTGATATTTATTTGTAGGCTATGACACTCCGGTGGGCGAGAGGGGACTCAAGTTGAGCGGAGGAGAGAAGCAGAGAGTCGCCATCGCTCGCACCATCCTCAAAGCGCCACAGATCATCCTTCTCGATGAGGTACGACATCTCCAGTGCATTATGGGAGAATGCATACGTGATGTGGGAATCATCCCTGTTTTGCCTTTTGTTTAAATGATTTATTATTGAGATGTTTTTTTTATTATTTCTTTTAATCAGATAATGCTGTGCAGTTGCATTACTCTTCAAGAGTTTGTTAGATTCTTTAAGACAATTTAAGAAATTACTATTTTGATAATAAAAGCGTAAATGTAATTGTTAATTTATTTACAATATAACAAAATAAACACTGTTCTTTTTAACTTTTTGTTTATGGAAAAATCCTTAAAAAAAGTCACTTTCCAGTAAAATATTAAGCAGCAAAGCAGTTATATAAAATTTTTGTAATATATAACAATTCTTCTCTTTTTTTGTTATTTATTAATTATAGCTTTAATGGGCATTATAGACTTCTTTTAAAACATTAAAAAAAAAAAAAAAAAAATCTTACTGTCCCCAAACTTTTAGTTTGATATGCGATGATGGATTTTGGACCAATGGAATTTCAGTGGGCGGAGCTTCTCCGCTATACTGGACAGAAATAGAAAACAAGCAGAACAAAAACTGTAAAAGAGATTTGTTTGTCTACTTTCTTCTTGATAGACTCATTTACTACTACTTATCTCTACTCTACCCATAGGCCACCTCTGCTCTAGACACACAGACCGAGAGAAACATTCAGGCCTCGCTGGCTAAAGTCTGTGCCAACAGAACCACCATTGTGGTGGCACACAGGTAAACACATCATTAAATCAATGACTCAAATCATCTTCCATCAAATACTAGTCATGAAACTAGATTAAAGAATTTCTTATTGTATAACGCCATCACTGATTTGCATATTGCAGATTGTCGACTGTGATTGGAGCCGATGTGATTCTTGTACTTCGTGATGGACAGATTGTGGAGAGAGGAAGGTGGGTTTATTAACTGGAACACTGAACACACATCTAGACCAAGTTAATGCGATGTGGTTACAAGTCCGGTGTTGTTTGTGGTAGGCACGAGGAGCTGCTGGCGAAGGGAGGCCTGTACTCTGACATGTGGCTGAAACAGCAGCAGGCGCAGGATTCAGACTCGGCCTCTGACTCCGAGACCAAAGACAGGAAATCTGAGAAACTACAGCCTCAAACATCCACTACAGGACACAAGGGACATTAGACACACGAGACACGCAATCAGATCTGGTTTTGTGTGCATTTTAAGCTCGTCTAGTGCTGTTTTGAAATATTAGACATATTACATAATATTGTTTTCGCCAGTTTTTAAAAGTGAGCCATGTTGCCTAAGGATTTTTTTTTTATGAGATATGTAAGTGCTTTCTTTTTTATATTGCTTTTGCAATTACTTTTCACTCATTGTATTTATAATGCTTATTATTATTATGAGAGAAGACTGACGGAGTATAAAATATAATGCTCTGACAATTATGGCTCCTTCCACTACAATAACTTCATTATGTTGAATGTACAGCGGGGGATATTTTATTTTAATAAGTAAGTGTATTTTTCTGGGTGCATTGATTTTCTTTGTAATAGCGAACATTCGGCAACTGATTGTTATTGTGTGTGTATATATATATGATCTATCATCAGAACAAATTGTAATTTTATTTGAAAATGTATAGTTATATTTCTGGTGCCATTGTATAACAGTAAATACAAAAATAAGACTTTCTATACTGACTTAAGATTAAGTTTAAATTTAGGGCTAGGTTATAGGCAGAGGAGGGAATCATTTCCTCAATCAGTTTTCATGTTAATTTCTGATATATTAGCTGCACACTTTTTTTACATTATGATCATTTGTGTGCTTAAAGATAATTCTGTAATGCTGTGTGTTTGTGTGTGTGAAGTTATGTTTATTGCTTAGTTGCAATACTGTACAACTTCAGTTCAGTTTATGGGACATAGGAGCTTGCTCACTTTGTAGGACTGACACTAAACTCAGGGGACAAGGTTGAAATGAGCCATTGGGGTGTGTTTCTGCTGTTTTGTAGTAGTTTTGTTTTAATGATTAATTCAAAGAACGGGTGGAGAAATAGCAACTGACGGTCGTAACCGGATGGATAAAGTCGGTGAAGATTTTTTGTATGTATTTTATTGTGCAATAAAGGCAACTAAGGGAATATGTTTATTAATATGCTCTTTGTGATTATTGATCACATTGTTCTTTGCAAAAAATATTATATGCCACACGTATTTCCTTTATATTTTGTTTAGAAATAAAAATACATGGAATTATAATATATAAATATATATATGTTGGTTATTACTATTGTTTATATAGTATTGTTCCATAGAACGTTCAGTAACGT
Organism: Carassius gibelio; assembly: GCF_023724105.1. Classification (NCBI taxonomy): domain Eukaryota; kingdom Metazoa; phylum Chordata; class Actinopteri; order Cypriniformes; family Cyprinidae; genus Carassius; species Carassius gibelio. Next base: position 5,958,239 of record NC_068396.1, read on the forward strand.
GCACTGAAATACACTTAATTTTTTACACTAGAGGGCGCTTTACGGCCACAAACAGTTTCGGTGTGTTTTTGTGCGTTTATTGGAGATATTTTTAAACACCCGATATGTAATCGTTTAAATCTGATGCTCTGATACTTTGCATATAAATAAAAATCTCGCTTGCGCAGTTTCAAAGAAATGCATTTGAAAAACGTCATAGTGAGTGAATCATAAACTACTGCGATTGGTCCATCAACAATAGCGATGAGAAAAGTAACATGTACAACGTTGTAATGTTGGGCCGTGGGAAACTTTAATAGCCTTGGAATAAAAATACACAGCGATTAGGTAAGACATAAAACTATACAGTTATAAAAAAAAACATAATAAATGTTTGACCCAAGCTCGGTCCAGTAGTCCCGCTTCACCAAGTATAGGTCTCTGCAGGAAAGTAATGGGAGTTACGAGATCAAGGTGTTTTTACACCATGATGTAATAGTGACGTTAGGTTTAGGGGTGGGATTGGGTAAGGGCGATAATTTAGATTGCATGATTCAGAAACACCCAGCAGTTTCAAAACACCCATATGGTGATAAACGCCCACTTTTGCTCTGCAGAGACCTAAGTCTCCGCTTCACGCTACTGAACGCATTGTCTTGCGTAACTGTGATTGTGAATACGTCGCGACGCAGCTGTCACGGCAGAGAGAGGGTTCCTGCACGACGCTTTCCTTCGGCCTTTCTGTGTTTTCAGTCCTTTTAAATTAATGCTGGAGACCCAAAATGGATTTTGGCGATTTGTTTGACGAGCGAACGTTCACCTTTTCTGACTTCCAGGAGTTTACGGTCAGTATCTCTGGTGTTTTGGTTCTAGTTGCGCTGTTTTGACGGGTGACTGAGAAACTCACGAGAAACTGACTTATGTAAAAACTTTAAATACGGTTTAATGTCTTGTTTCATTTAAAGCCCAGCATATTAGATTGAAAGAAACTAATTATTCTTAAATACAGCAAATATCTCTAGTATTTCAGTTTGTAAGACAGTAACTATGTGTTGTGAGTGTTATTCTACGCGAGTTCGAGGCTCACTCAGAGGCCCAATGTTTGGCTGTGAGAGGAAAAACACATAACCACACTGTTTTACAATGTTTTAATGATATTGCGTAGTTTTAACAGATCTCCTTTAAATTTATTGTTAAGATATATGACATTTAAACCATATTTTTGTATTGTGATGATCAGTTTCTTCCTGGACACGAGCAGTGGTCCGAGAGAGTGAGGAAACGACTGTACTATGGTCTTGATTCAGACAGACCCTTGGATGCTCTCTCATGCCCCATGACTGGTGAGTCAACAACTAAACTAGTGCAAACTCAATGTGTGTGTGTGTGTGTGTGTCACCCTGGACCGCAAAACCAGTCATAAGGGGTCAATGTTTTGAAATTGAGATTAATAAATTATCTGAAAGCTTTCCATTGAAGTATGGTTTGTTAGGATATGACCATATTTGGTATCTGAGGGTACAAAAAAAATGTTAATATTGAGGAAACCAGCCTTTAAAGTTGTCCAAATTGAGTTCTTAGCCATGCAAAATACTAATCAAAAATTAAGTTTTTATATATTTATGGTAGGAAATTTACGACGATCTTTATTTCATATCTTAATGATTTTTGGCATAAAATAAACATTTATAATTTTAACCCATACACTAATATGATTGACCCATATTGCTGGCTATTGCTACAAATATACCCATGCTACTTATTACTGTTTTTTTGGTCCTGGGTGTCACATATTTAACATTTTTAGAATTTTCTTTAAAATACAAAATATTGCTCATTAGTACTTTTGTCACAGCATAAAAATATTTTGGTTCATGCAAAGTTTCTATTTCAATGAATAGGTCCATGTTTGGGTATATTCTCTTTCATCATCATATATATTCTGTTTGTACAAAAGTTTTTTATTTGTGTTATTCGTCTGTACAGTAGTGCTTGATCACTCATCATTGTATTTGCTCTAGATATCGCTGTGGAACTGCTCCAGAAATCTGCCCCAAGTCCCATAAGGAAACTCCATAAGAAATATGCTGCACACGTAGCCAGGTAGGATCGCCAGCTTAAATCTTTGATTTCGAAATATAATCTCATTAATAAATACTGTGTACGATGCATTTCCCTGAATTAATATATAATAATTTTTTTTGTTACAGGGAAGCATGTATATCTCCCTGCGCTATGATGTTGGCTTTGATATACATTGAAAGACTGCGACACAGAAATCCCGAATACCTGCAACAGATCTCATCCTCAGACCTCTTTTTGATATCTATGGTATGTATTTGCATCCAAGGATATTTACTTTTTTTTATTTATGTTTTATTACCCTTATTTGCTTATCTGAATTTCTAATGTTATTTCCAGATGGTTGCCAGCAAGTATTTGTATGATGAAGGAGAAGAGGAGGAGGTTTTCAACGATGAATGGGGCACTGCGGCCAAGCTTGATGTTCAGACTGTCAACACTTTGGAGATGAACTTCCTCAATGCGATTGTAAGCAATGACTTCCTATCTTTCCAAAGAGCTATGGCCATTTACAGTAGTTAGACTTGTTTTGTCCTTTTATACACGTTTATTACAAGATCATGTTGCATTTCCGGTTGTGAGTTTTCTACAGAAATTGATTTGAAAGGAGATCTTTCTCTTTGACAGGACTGGAACCTCTTCACTGAGCCCAGTGACTTCTTTAAAGTCCTCAGTCAGGTGGAAAGCAGGTTGGTTAACATGCACTACTGTGTTATAACAGTCATATAGTTTAAGTGAACGCTCCTATTGGCCTTTAAGGTGTCACAGCATAGACTAGATCTCTGTTCTTCTTTTCAAAATATCAAGGATGATTTTTAATGTCATGACCTGATTAAATAGCCTATGAGTATTTGAGTCTTTTGCAACTGGGCAGTGACTCTCTTGGACTTAATTGGGTTGCCCTTTGCAGTCCAATCTGTTTATCAGAGTGAGTTGGATTAGCAGTACATTTCTCTTAAGTTCTGTGTCAAGATCAAGGTCCTCACACATGCTTCTTTTCTTTTTCTTTCTTTGCTTTATTCTATTTTTGTCCTTGTAGCATTGCGGAGCGACAAGGAATGAAGCGAGGCTGGTTCACCTACACAGATCTCTGCGTCCTGTTGGAGCAAACCAATTGGAGGGAAGCTCTATCAGTTATCTACCAGCACTTTACCAAGGTCAGTAATCACAGTTCAATCCATATAAACTCCTAAATACACCTAAAAAGTAGGTGATGTATACTATATTCAATGTCAACTAAAATTTTCTGTTCTTAAACATTATTTGATTCAAATATGGCATGACAGACGCCTGTTTTGACATTTCACTGCACATTGTCAAAAAAACTGTAAATCTGAAATTTAAAAAAGAAATGTATATAATATACACACAAGCATTTTTTTTTTTTTTTTGAGCAAAATTGTGGTTATGTTCTAATATAAAATAATAGTAATTATATTTTATAGTCACCTTTTTCAAATGACACCATTTTTATTACTAAATGCAACTATTAAAATAAATATTACTATTGTAATTTCACTAAAACAAAAGATCATTAATACAGTACAGCTGTAAATTTACAATAAATTTAATTTCTTCAATTTTATACATTACATTTTTTATTTTCAATTTAAACTTTATTTATATAGTGCCATTGAAAATAAAAATTGACTAATATGCTGTATAGTAAGTCCAAAGATAGTCAATTAAAGAAATATCATATTCGGAATAACAGATTTAAAAACTAAAACAAGACCAACTACTCAGTAAATCTGCTATAAATAAAAGCCAGAGAGAATAGGTATGTCTTGAGCTTTACTTTATAAAATCATTAAAAAAAAATAATAATAATAATTTTGGAAGAAAACTGCAGGAAGCCCTTAAAGGTTCAATTTATATATATATATATATATATATATATATATATATATATATATATGTTTAGTTTATAAGCACTTCACAAGTTGAGAAGATAGTTGACGCGTGTTGCATTTCCAAATGCATGTTATAAGCGACCGAAGTTGCTGTGAACAGAACTGCTTTGAGACACTGAGAACACATATTATGAGCCGCTTGCATGTAAATAAAAGTGCTGAATCAAACCATATGCGCTCTAATAATTACACTAAGCCATATTGCGATCTTCAGTTTTATTTCAGTGATTCGTGCAGTGCTATATATTAACCGTTTGTTGTGTTCTTTACTTTCCCTGCAGGTCACCTGTATATTGGGTCTCCTGTACTTGACTAGCGTAGCCGGTCTCATCGCTTCCTCCGCCGTCATCCACCAGCTCGGCCGTCTTCACAGTACCAGCCGCACGTACTTGGACCCGATAAAGCACACATCCATTCACACACCAGCACTTCTCCCCGAGCTCTTGCTGGACACCACACGCCCAACCTCAAACCTCCACTGCTGCGTCTTGAGCAATGACACCCTGAAGCTGCGGCCCACCGCTGTGCCGGATCAGCAGGGCTCTACCTATTCCTCCTATCAGAATATGGTGCTGTGTCTCTGGGGCTCCATCATCTCTGCTCTTTCCTACACAGACCCCTCATCAGACATCCAGCCACAAGACTGTTTGGTGTCTGAAGTGATCTGTCACCGTCACATGGGCACTTGCCCTCAATGTGCAATAGCTTGTAATGGCTCAGCGCCTCTTTCCTCTCCGTGGTATGAACGTCTCACAGCACTTTGGCTTGGGTTTGCTCCATTTAGTGAAAGCTTAATATTTTCAGACCCCCATCTTGGCTCCATGCCACCATTTCAGAGATGTTGCCCAGAGACGACTTTGCCCTTTGGGAAATCGCCATCTCTTCTCATGCCCGGCTAGATGAATTTTAAAGTAAAAAAAAAAACAGCAAAGTTTACATATGCAGTCAGCTCTCTTTAATGTTGTATATGAACTAGCCAGATGGCTTGGTTATAACCGGGTTGTGGTGGGATATCAGTATGTTGGGGAGAAGGTTGTAGAGAGGTTTATTAAGGAAGTGGCATATGAGTGACATTTTGAATTTTGATGTGTGATGCAATGTGCGCTAATGCAGTATGAACAAACAGGCTTTCTTTTCTTTCGCTTTCTGAAAAGGGTAAGTATGGTTGGTTTTAGATGTTCTGTGAAACCTCCAAAGCATCCAAGCAAAAATAATGGCAGGTAGTTACGTAAGTTAACAAAAGGCTCTGCTGTTATGTGAGGAAGTGCATGTTCTTGTTTTGAATGGTTTGCATGGTTTTGTGCAACATGCCAGTGTCCTGAGGAGGACTGTTTTGTTTTTGAATTTCCTTCCTCCGAAAGCCTTTATTTTCAAGTTGGGTAATAGTTTGAATTTAAGCCTGAATTTGTTCACTTTGGTTCAGAAAGGAAGGGTTGGAGAAAAACAGAAAGGGACCAGTTTTACAACCTCAGTTGTACAATTTAGTTAGATTGATTAATGCCAGACCTCATCCACAAAGTGTTCATCTTAGATTACTTTGGTTTGTAGAAACAATCCTCAACATTTTGATATCCTCAAGTAGTAAAATATTGCAGAACAGGCTGATTTAATAGATTTGGGTTCGTTGCTTGACTTTGTGTTTAATTTTGGCTTTATTTTTTGTTCTTTAAACATAATGTAATTAAGCAAATGGTAATATTATTAAGACTTGGACATAAAAGTACCCTTTAATACCTGATTTAACAATCTCTTACATATCTACCTTTATTTGTTAATGGCTTCCAAAGTCTGTTAACTATATATTTTTTTTCTGTCCCAATTTTGTACATTTTGTATAGAAATAATAAAAGAACATACGGCTGCAACAATGAAAATAATAAAAACATTCATCTCAGTCTTGACTTTTGGATCTTTTTTTTAATATAGATGGTTTTTAATATAAATATTAAGCATGCAGATTGTATATCGCCTTATATCAGTGTTATCTTATTGTAACTGAGAGACTGTAACAGTTTTGTTAATATTTAGGATTTTATTTTGATTAATTTTAACTTCAGTAATTTCAAGTTTTCGGTTTCTTTATCTTTCTTTTTTTTACTTTATTTGGTTACACTTTATTTTAAGGTGTCCTTGTTACCATGTGTAATTACAAAACATGTAGGCTTATTATATGGTTATAGGATTAGGGTTTTTCTTAGGGTTACTTGCATGTAATTATGCATAATTTCGTATAATAATATTTAATACCTGTATCAAGGACACTTTTCAATATAATGTTGCCGATTATTTTAGTACTATAAATCTAAACTGATTGAATGCCCTTGCTTTGGCTGCAAAAATAAATAAATAATAATAATATATTTATGTTTATAAATGTGTGTGTGTGTGTGTGTGTGTGTGTGTGTGTGTATAAACACAGTTCATTTTGGACTCTTCATGAAGCAATGGGCGGTCGCGCACATATCACACAGGCCACGCGCTATATTTGGAACAAACTACGCGTGCCTGCGCTCGCGCAGTCCGTTAGTGTCAAACCAGACACCTTTACACCGCTTTTAACCAGACTCGTACAGCAATATCCTAAAATAGGTGGTCTTCTCTTCACTGCGCTGTCGCTTTGTCTGTCCATCGGTCGTACTGCGCTGAGAAGGAGCGTCGAGTCTTAAATATCCGACCTAACTGTTTATCCTATTATAGCAAGATTCACGGGCATGCGCAGGAAGCGGGGATGCGCTGCGCGCGGAGAAGCTCGACTGTAGTGCACACGCACAAATGGACGCTGGCACGCAGGTAACTCAGTAAACCTTCTCTCAGGGCTGTCAAGATAATGCGTGGGGTAAAATCATAGACTTTGTAGGCTAAAATAAAGACTTGAATGAACGAATTAGGCAAGACACTGAGTTAAATGTAAACCATTTTTAGTAGTAATAATTCAATGTTTTTATGTTGTTGTTTTACCCTTATTTACAAAGCTACCATGGTACTGCTGTGTTTTACCTTATATTTAATTTAATACAATAAAACCATGGTTTGGAAGTTCGTATATGCATGATATGTACAGGCTATATGTGACCGTCAGCATACCTGGGAAGAAAAAAAGGCAAGGGAATGTATGGAAATAGATAAAAAAATAAATAGTTACATAATAATGGAGAATCACTCGTTTTCATTAAACGTCTATATGTATAAGATTATTTTATTACATATTTATATTGTTATTGTGGTTAATGAAAATTATTTAGTTTTACAATTTTTGTTGTTGTTCCCAACAGGACGATTGCCATGAGGACTATATAATGAACAGCTTAGGTAGGTCAATGAACATTTCATAAGTCTGTTTGATGACGGGCATTGATTTACATACAGCATCTTTAATATTCAAGGTTGTTCGGTGTGTTTCACGTCTCTTTAGACCAAGATCCAAACGCAGAAGCTTATATGGGCTTCATGAAGAAACACTGTTGTTATGATGCAATTCCCACCAGCTGCAAACTAGTCATTTTTGACACCACACTGCAGGTTTGGATGCAGTAATTGTCCTCGCCCGGTGTAACATAAAGTGTTCTCATTTAATATAATAAAAAAATAACCACTTTAATTGATTTAGAAAAAAAAAAATTGTTTAAGAGATTTGAACACACATCTATTGTATCGATGCAGGTAAAGAAGGCCTTCTTTGCTTTGGTTGCAAATGGCCTGAGAGCGGCCCCTTTATGGGACAACAAACTGCAGAGATTTGTGGGTAGGACTGATCAAAGTGTGTGCATGTTGATATTTTTTTATCTATATGAGTTATTCTTTTGTTTCCCTTATTCCCTTGCCTTTTTTTTCCCTCAGGTATGCTGACGATCACAGATTTCATCAATATTCTTCATCGGTATTACAGGTCACCCATGGTGGGTTGCGATCTCTGCCTCTTCTGTAATGATCACCTTGTGTTGTCCTTCGTGGTTTGAATCGTATTGATTTTGCATTGACTGCCAACATAATGCTGCATGGGACAGATATGGTTTCTTTGGTAGATGATAACAAAGTGACTTGAAATAGTACTCAGGCTCAGTCTATTTCATGCAAATTATGTCCTCAACCTGATATTCTGGGCCTTTTATTTGTAAATCAGTCAACTCGGCAAAAAAAAAAAAAAAAAACTAAATTAAATAAAATTTCCCTATAACAATAATAATAAAAAAACTTACAGAATATAGATTGTCAGTCTAGATAATGTCTAATTACCCCTCACTTATTTTATTTATATGTCCATAATTATAAAATGTATGTATGTATGTATGAGTTTTAGATTTAAAATAACAAAAGAGAAAAAAGAAATAGAATTTTAAATATTTTGGGGTTAGTAAGATTTGTAACTTTTTTTCAGTAATGATACATTGAATTGATTAAGACATTTATAATGTTACTAATATTTATATTCATCAAAGAATCTTAAAGAAAAATGGGTAGCACTTTATTTTACAGCCCTGTTCCTCAAGTACATACTATTTACTTGTTATTACAATACATTTCTACTACACTTTAAGTACATGCAAATACACATACTGTTAAATAAAGTGAAACCGAAAAATGTATCACAAAAAAATTAAGCAGCACAACTATTCAACATTGATAACAATAAGAAATGCTTCTTGAGCAGCAAATATGATTATGATTTCTGAAGGATCGTGTGACACTGAAGACTGAAGTAAATTCAGCTTTGCATCACAGGAATACATTACATTTTTAAATATATTCAAATATAACATAGTTATTTTAAATTGCAATAATAATTCAGAATTTTACAGTTTTTACTTTGTTTGATTAAATAAATGCAGATTTGGTGAGCATGAGACTTTTTTGAAAAACAAAAAAATTAGGCTGATCCCAAACTTTTGAACAGTAGTCTATATGTGCATTAAACTGTATGCTTATTATATATTATAACTTTCTTCCTCTTGTAGGTTCAGATCTATGAATTGGAGGAACACAAGATTGAGACATGGAGAGGTGATTCATTTCAAAGTAAATAATCTGAACTACACAGATGATGTTGGGATGTCATACACAGCTATCATATACAGACACTAATTATAAAAGTGCTAAAAGACAGTGTGTTTGACTTAATAAAGCATGCATTTTTGTGAAAGAGAAAAAATAAGATGAAAGCATTTCTCCTTAAAGCTGCAGTAGGTAACTTTTGTAAAAATATATTTTTTACATATTTGTTAAACCTGTCATTATGTCCTGACAGTAGAATATGAGACAGATAATCTATGAAAAAATCAAGCTCCTCTGGCTCCTCCCAGTGTCCTATTGCCATTTGCAGAAATACACTGCTCCCGTTAAGAAACAACCAATCAGAGCTGCGGTCCGTAACTTTGTTTGTGTTCAAAATGTAGAAAAATGTATATAATAAGCGAGTACACCATGAATCCATTTTCCAAACCGTGTTTTTAGCTTGTCCTGAATCACTAGGGTGCACCTATAATAAGTGTTTATATTCAGACTATTTTAGATTGCTTCGGGGATACCGCGGCGGAGTAACCCAGTACCTTTGTGATTCTTCATAGACATAAACACAGAGAAGTAGTTCAGGCTACAATGTTCTTCCGCAAGACGCAAGCAGTTCTGTTTATTAACCGCTAGTGCGTCAAAAGTTCCCTACCGCAGCTTTAAAATGGACTGTATACTTTTTTAAAATAAGCATTCTTTACATCACAGATTTTAGGTTGACATATTTAGTATTGAAACATTATCAGGCTGCCTGTATCTCCACAGGGCTCAATATATCTCACACAGCTGTCATTGGGTGATTGTAGGGCAAATTTACTGCATATCATAAGCAAATTAGGTTTGATTTTTCCCCATGTTTCTCTGTTTGTCTTGTCATGTGTTCTCTCTTTGTGTTAGACGTTTATCTGCAATATCAAGATCAATGTCTCATCAGTATCACACCAGATGCCAGGTATAAAAATATTGCTTCTGATAAACTTACTGGCGCTGTTGAGTTTCTGGGTGGTTGTCATTTATGATTCTTATACGTAAGAGTAATTATACAGTAGTCATAACGATGCTACATAGATTTTCCTATTTACAATACCATTCAAAAGTTTCTATCAGGAAAAAATACAAATCTTACTAAGTTCAAACTCAAACTTTAGTGTATGCATTTATAATATATTTTATAATATAAATTTCTATATTTCTTTGTGTATGCATTTATAATATATTTTAGTACATTTTTTTATATTTCTTTGTGTATGCATTTATAATATATTTTATAATATGTATTTCTATATTTCTTTGTGTATGCATTTATAATATATTTTATAATATGTATTTCTATATTTTTTGTGTATGCATTTGTAATATATTTTATTACATTTTTTTATATTTCTTTGTGTATGCATTTATAATATATTTTATAATATGTTTTTCTATATTTCTTTGTGTATGCATTTATAATATATTTTATAGTATGTTTTTCTATATTTCTTTGTGTATGCATTTATAATATATTTTATAATATGTTTTTCTATATGTCTTTGTGTATGCATTTATAATATATGTTTTTCTATATTTTCTCTGTCTGTGCACAGCCTCTTTGATGCTGTCTACTCTTTACTGAAACACAAAATCCACAGGCTGCCAGTCATCGACCCAGAGTCTGGAAATGTCCTTCACATACTGACCCATAAGAGAATCCTCAAGTTCCTGTATATATTTGTAAGAGAAATAAATCCAATTCTTAGTTTTATTTGAACTCATGATATTACAGTTCAGCATGATATCCTCTTCATCTTTAGGGAGCCTCAGTGCCCAAGCCAAGCTTCTTGAAGATGCAAATTAAAGATGCAGGAATAGGAACTTTCTCAGACGTGGCGACTGTCTCTCAGACGGCTACGGTGTACGATGCACTTTCTGTGTTTGTTGAGCGACGTGTTTCCGCTCTCCCAGTGGTGGATGACAGTGGTACTTCAAACAAGTCAAATAAGTCGTGTTACAGCACAAAGACAACCTCCTGAACTTCCGTTTTACTTTCTTCTGTTTTTTGTTTTTTTTTAGGCAAGGTGGTCGCCCTGTATTCCAGATTTGACGTGATTGTGAGAATCTCTTCTCCTTTTTTGATATCAGACATTTAAGGCAGAACTGGTTTATTTATTTGTAACTAGTATCTTGTGTAGTGATGTTTTAGTTGACTGCGAATGTTTCTTTTGGCAGAATCTTGCAGCGCAGAAAACCTACAATAACCTGAGCATGAGCATGCAGGAGGCCGTGCGGAGGAGACGAGGTTATGTGGAAGGAGTCATTACATGTTACCCTGACGAGACTTTGGAAACTGCTGTTGACAGAATAGTCAAGGCTGAGGTAAGGAACTGTGTTCTAACCTCAGACTGATCTTATTAGTCAGAAATTACAAATGTAGATAAATTCATCCTTTGCAAATCTCCTTGTAGTGTTGTTACTTTTATTTTAATTTATTTAACATGGAAAAAAAATGGAAGGCAAAAATGAAGTCAGGATATCTGTTTTACATTATACATTTATATTAAATATAAAATTTTAATTATTTTTTAAATGATATTTTATAAGAAATTAGTACTGATGATTGTTGCATAATTTTTTTTTATCTTGTCTTTTTTTTTTGCATGTTATTGTTTTGTTTTTCATTAGATGTTTTGACTTGTCATGTTTTGTTATTTTGTTTTATATCAAATGCCATTTTGTTTACATTTTATTTCTTATATCTAGTATAATTTTATTTAACTGTCGTTATTATTATAATTATTGTTTTTAATTTAAATGTATTTAATTATTATTATGTATTTTATGGATTAGATTTTTTTAGCAGTTTAATCTTGGTTTTGTGTGCAGGTTCATAGGCTGGTGCTTGTGGACAGAGAAGACGTGGTTCAGGGAATAATCTCTCTCTCAGACCTGCTGCAGGCCATAGTTTTATCTCCAGCAGGTATTGATGCTCTGTTTTCCTAACCTGAGAGGATATGTTTCCTCCTGTTTCCTCATCTAACCAGCACTAGTATCCAGGTAGGCTTTACTGCCTTCCCAGCCAAGCTTTGCCAACACATGCACTGCTACTGCGCATAGTACTTGTTAAAAGTTTGGACACACCAAACTCAGAACAAAACACAAATCATCCAAACTATATAATGGGAACTGAAACGGAATGCAATTATGTAGTGACAAAATAATAATATATATATTTATATATATATTAGAAGTGCATCATGGGATGTTTAACACACTATTTTATTTTATTTTTTTCAGTGTATTTTTATTTCAAATGTTATTCTATTTTATTTTAATATTTAATCAGATTTTTTTGTCTTTTTTTGACATTTTATAACATAATTGTGTTGTGATGTATTTATTCATTCATTTCTTTTCATTCTTGTTTTTTTTTTTTATATCTATACAATTACATAAATGTAAAAGAAAAATCTGAACATCCTAAACTAATTTATATTTGTGGAAAAAACACATTTCCAGCATTTAATCATAAAGCATGCAATCATGAAAAACATTGATTCAGCCAGGTGTGTGTAAACATTTAACTAGTACTGTAAATTACCCCACAGTATTATGTGCCTTTATTAATACAATCAGTATTGTCATTATTGTATATTACATCATCTGATGACATCACGTTCTGTTATGCTCAAGCACCCATGAATCCCAGCCACTCCTAATACATTTTGGTCTCCACAATGCTGATGCATTTTCTCTCTGTTTGTAGGTATACATAACCAGTGAGCAATAACTGAAAGCACTTATATGCCATGCTGATGAATAGAGTTCTCCCTGCATGTTTGTGCATGTGCGTGACCTGTTTGTTGGAGAATACACTGGTGGGTCAGGGACGTGACCCAGGACCCTTTGTTATAGTCATTTAACACCAGTGTGTTTGGGAGCACAGCCACTGATGTGATGATATTGTTGCTGTACCTCAGAGTACTGTAGGATTACCATGATATTATCTTATTCAGAAAACCATGGTAATACCATGCTACTTTCTGTAAGTATATTCTCCTATCCTGTTTTAGGGGTTAAAAGCAGATAAAGTATGACTGCAAGCAAGAATGAAGAAAGGATCTTTTTTTTTTTTTTTTTTACATTATACATTCATATTGTAAAATATGTTCAGTTTGGATTACGTTAAGTGTATAATATATTAAGCAACAAGATTCTCATTTAACTGAGAGATTGTATGCGATAAACAAGTACTGACAAAGGAAACTGTTGCATTTAGTTTTCATGTATAAGTGAGCACATGGGCTTGGATTCTGATCAAATTGATCACCTAGTTTGCCGTTTTGTGCTATGTCATGTAGTATTGTCAGATGATCATGTTTTGTTTTTCTAATAAACAAATCCTTGTGCTCTTTCTTTGCCTGATTGCCTACTCAACAAATAACCTTGTACATAGGTTTAAAAAAGCTGCTTATTCTGTATGTGTATGTGTGTATGTATGTATGTGTGTGTATATATATATATATATATATATATATATATATATATATATATATATATATATATATATATATATATATATATATATATATATATGTATACATAAATTACAAATTTTGCTTAATGAATAAAATAAAATTGTATTTTAAGGTTACATAAAAATGTCAAAACATTTCAGTCTGCATAAGATAGATAGATGGAAAGATGGATAGATAGATATAATATAAATTATATGAATATATACATGTAAATATTTTCTAAATACTGTATGTGTCTTTTTATATATACATAATAAATATACACAGTATAAACATATATTTGACCCTGGACCATAAAACCAGTCATACGTGACACAGGTATATTTGAAGCAATAGCCAATAAAAACATTGCATGGGTCAAAATTATAAACTTTAATTTTATTTTTCCCCAGATTCTGGATTTCATTGCCCTATTCCAACAAGCCATACATCAATGTAAAACTAATTTATTCAGCTTTCAGATGATGTATAAATCTCAATTTCAATAAATTGACCCCTATTACTGTTTTTTTTTTTTTTGTTGTTGTTGTTTATTTTAATTTTTTGCACTATTTGTGCTTCAGGGACACATACTATACGAACAAAAACTTTTATTTTGGATGAGATTAATCGTGACAAATATGCCAATCACCATAGATCATATTTGTTAAATCAAATAAATGTGAAGTGCATGTTGTGTAAGCGTGTGTTTGTGGCGCACCAGCAGATGTCACTCAAGGGCGCAGTAAACACCGAGCATGTGACACTGTGAGAGCCTGTAAGATCCGCGGAGTGTGGTTCTGTTTTTTCTAATAATCCATGACCAGCCTCTCCTGACCGAGCCTCGTCATCAACACACACAAACAACGCTGGACGAGTGAGAATGGCGAGCAGACGGGCCTCGGTGTCCTCGGCGGATCTGGAGGCCTGGTTCCCGGCGCCCGGCGGCGGGGAGGATGCGCCGGAGCTGCGGCGGCTGAGGGAGCGTCTGCGCGGCTGGATGTCGCAGTGTGAGCCCGCGGTGCTCTGCGCGCAGCGGCTGCTGGTGTGTGAGAGGCCGCTTCACAGCATCATCGCCGCGCTGGCGCTCAACACGCTCTTCTGGTGAGACCCGAGCGAATAAACATGTTCGTTCGGAAGCGACGGTGTTAATCCTGACACCTACATTACATTTGTTAGTTAGTTGGTTAGTAATCTGGTTAATCTGCTCGTTAGTAGCCTCCCGCGTCGCTTTTGCTGCAGTTTCGCTTCTCTCATCGAATAATTCTCAGGTATTACTAATATCTAGTATAAGTGGTAACGTTACTGATCTTTGGACGTGCTATGGTTTTCTATAAATACCATATGGCAGGTAACGTAACGTTATAGTTAGTATCAGATGGTACTTTGATATATACCATAGTACTACTCCATGATTTCAGAATGCACTGATATATTTAATTAGAAACTTGACATAAATACATTGTCAAACCCCCTTTTTTTGTAAGGGGTAAATACCATGGTGTATGATTATGATTGTGATATATATTTTTGGACATTTCCTGTGGTATTACCATGCAATTTTGTAAACAGATCTTGAATTACTGCCTTGATATGTATAATTATTTCACCATGTTACTGTCTAAAATCAGTGTATTGTGGAACTGCAACCTTTTGTGTGTGTATATACTGTATATATGAACACCGTATACACAGTTTTATTTAAGAAGTCAGCAACTGTTAACTTTTATCATTAACTTAGTTTACAAATAATATCACAGTTACATTTTGGTTTGCACACAGGAACTGTTTTAATTCTCCATATGGGACGTGACAAACATGACTTATTACTATCGTATGAATGAGTCGTGGGTTGTTTTTGTAATCAGATTCGATGCAGATTGTGATGTTTGAACAGATGCATGTGTGTTTTAGGTTCCTGTCCTCCACGTCTTTGAGACCCTTGTTCCTCCTGAGCGTGTCTCTCATTGGACTGACTTTACTGGAGAGATGGAAAGACAAGCTGCCGCAGATCACTGGTAGTGCATTCACAAACTATGTACTGTGTTGTGCATTTTAATCATAGCAACACATACAGTTCATAGGTGTACACCATAGGACTGGGCAATATAGCTGATGTACAGTACAGCTTTCATACCATACTGTGTGTTGCAGCATTTTGAGGATGCTTCATACATTACTCAAAATTTATTTGCTCTAAAATGTATTTTTCTAACTTTGGTATATTATTATTATTATTATTATTATTATTATTATTATTTTATTATTTTATTATTATTAGTATTCATATGCACTAGTAGTAACCAACTACAGGTGCTGGTCATATAATTAGAATATCATCAAAAAGTTTATTTCACTAATTCCATTCAAAAAGTGAAACTTGTATATTATATACATTCATTACACACAGACTGATATAGTTCAAATGTTAATTTCTTTTAATTGTGATGTTTATAACTGACAACTAAGGAAAATCCCAAATTCAGTATCTCTAAATTAGAATATTGTGAAAATGTTCAATATTGAAGACACATGGTGCCAAACTCTAATCAGCTGATTAACTCAAACACCTGCAAAGCCTTTAAATTATCTCTCAGTCTAGTTCTGTAGGCTACACAATCATCGGGAAGAGTGCTGACTTGACAGTTGTCCAAAAGACGACTATTGACACCTTGCACAAGGAGGGCAAGACACAAAAGGTCATTGCAAAAGAGACTGGCTGTTCACAGAGCTCTGTGTCCAAGCACAGTGATAGAGAGGCGAAGGACTGGAAAAGATGTGGAAGAAAAAAGGTGTACAAGCAATAAGGATAACCGCACCCTGGAGAGGATTTAGAAACAAAACCAACTCAAAAATGTGGGGGAGATTCACAAAGAGTGGACTGCAGCTGGAGTCAGTGCTTCAAGAACCACTACGCACAGACGTATGCAAGACATGGGTTTCAGCTTTGCATTCCTTCTGTCAAGCCACTCTTGAACAACATACAGTGTCAGAAGCTCCTCGCTTCAAAAAGGACTGGACTGCTGCTGAGTGGTCCAAAGTTCTCTGATGAAAGTAAATTTTGCATTTCATTTGGAAATCAGGGTCCCAGAGTCTGGAGGAAGAGAGGAGAGGCACACAATCCACGTTGCTTGAGGTCCAGTCTAAAGTAACCACAGTCAGTGATGGTTTGGGGTGCCATGTCATCTGCTGGTGTTGGTCCACTGTGTTTTCTGAGGTCCATGGTCAACGCAGCTGTATGCCAGGAAGTTTTAGAGCACTTCATGCTTCCTGGTGCTGACCAACTTTATGGAGATGCAGATTTCATTTTCCAACAGGACTTGGCACCTGCACACAGTGCCAAAGCTACCAGTACCTGGTTTAAGGACCATGGTATCCCTGTTTTTAATTGGCCAGCAAACCCGTCCGACCTTAACCCCTATAGAAAATCTATCTATCTGAAGAGGAAGATGCGATATGCCAGACCCAACAATGCAGAAGAGCTGAAGGCCACTTATCAGAGCAACCTGGGCTCTCATAACACCTGAGCAGCGCCACAGACTGATCGACTCCATGCCACACCGCATTGCTGCAGGAATTCAGGCAAAAGGACCCAACTAACTATTGAGTGCTGTACATGCTCACACTTTTCATGTTCATACTTTTTAGTTGGCCAAGATTTCTAAAAATCCTTTCTTTGAATTGGTTTTAAGTTATATTCAAATTTTCTGAGATACTGAATTTGGGATTTTCCTTAGTTGTCAGTTATAATCATCAAAATTAAAAGTAAACATTTGAAATCTATCAAATCTATGTGTGTAATGAATGAATATAATATACAAGTTTCACTTTTTGAACTGAATTAGTGAAATCAACTTTTTGATGATATTCTAATTATATGACCAGCACCTGTATATGCATCCAATTTAAAAAATGAAATCTTATTTTATTTTTATTTGTGAAAGAAATTACTTTTATTCAGCAAAGGGACAATTAACTGAAAGTGACAATAAATATATTTATAATGCTACAAAATAGTTTCATTTCAAATATATGCTGTTCTTTTGAACTTTCTGTTCATCACTGTATTTTTCCAAACAAACATTAATTTCACAAATATGAATTTAATTTCATTACAGATAATAGGAAACCTGCTTTAAATTCAGCTTTGCATCACAGGAGTAAATTACATTTTAAAATATGGTACAGTTTGATTAAATGATACTAATATTTCAGTGTTTTTCTGAGGTGTTTTTCATTAAATAAATGTAGCTTTGGTGAAACATGTAAAACATGTCTGTTTTGTCACAACACAACAAGGGATCGATTTATGATTGAGCTTAATGTTATCATCAAATTATGTATTTTTGATATTTGATGAGAATATCTTGAAGATTGTAGCATTCAGGGGCCCATACATTCATAGTTTGTCTCACGGTTTGCTCTGTGTTCTCTCCAGTGTGGCCTCCTGAGGCGTCAGTCGTCCAGCGGTATGTGTCTTCAGTGATCCCGTCTCTTATGTGTTTGCACTGCTCACACTCGCAGTTGTTTCCTGTGCTGTATCCTAAATTTGTTTCCTTTTTAAATGAGTTTAATTTGTTCTGACTGTGCAGAGAAGCGCTGACTGATCAGCCACGTCTGTTAAGCGTGGAGGAGCTCAGCCATCATCTCGCCGAGAGTTACCTCACCTTCAGCCTTTACATCCAAGAAATGCTTCAGTACAAACGCCAAAACCACGGCAAGGTGAGCAGAGAGAAACTTTCAGCTCAATATATTCAGAATGACTCAAAAATCATGTTTCATGTTTTTAACAGTAATATGAAGCAGCACATCTGTTTTCAGCATTATTAATAACAAGTGTTTCTTGAGCAGATGATCATATTAGAATGATTTCTGAAGGAGCATGTGACACTGAAGATTGGAGTAATGATGCTGAGAATTCAGCTTTTCAATCACTGGAAAAAAATTACATATTATTGAAATGATATTTCACAGTATTACTGTTTTAACTGTATTTTTTAATCAAATAAATGCAGCCTTAGTGAGCTTAAGAGACTGACCCCAAACAGTTTATGTCCAGAAAGTGTTTGCTGATCAATCGTTCTGTTTCTCCTCATCAGTTCTGCATCATGATGTGTTCAGGATGTTTCATCCTGGCCATGGTTGGACACTACATTCCCGGGATAATGATCTCCTACATCATATGTGAGCAAAAGTCTTTGTTTATTTCCATATATTCTTTTCACACACACGCTCCTCTTTTGCACCAGCTATTCAAATCACACAACACAGCTATTCACGTCCACCTCTGCTCTTACATAACACTCCAGCTTTATTTTACACCGCTGTGAATTAAAGAAGCAAAATAAAGAGCTGAATATATGACTCCAGAGAGGAAAAATGTATTCCCAGCATTTCTGTTTGGTTGGGTTAAAAATGCAGGCACATTTAAATACAGAAATATATGTAAACTAAATACTACAATTCAAACTGGTGTATAATTTTTTTTTCTTTCTGTTGTTACTTTTCAATGAATTTAATTAAAAATGTAATATTTTACCATTTAAATTTTTAAAATTGAACGAAGAAAAAATGTTTGTTGTTAATGTTAAATGTAGTTATTTCATTTATTTAAAAAAATATATTAATTATTAATTATTTTAGTGCTTTTTAAAGCTTCTTATGCTCACAAAGAATTGATTTTGTTTTTATCAAGTATACAGTAATAACAGTAATACTGTGAAATATTGTTATAATTTAAATGAACTGTTTGCTTTATAAACATATTTCAAAATGTAATTTATTTCTGTGATCCGCAGCTGAATTTTCAGCATCATTTCTCCAGTCTTCAGTGTCACATGACCTTCAGAAATCATTCTAATATTCAGATTTGCTGCTCAAGAAACACTTCTGATTATTATAAGTGTTCAAAACTGTTGATACATTTTATTTTCCAGGATTCTTAAAAAAAAATATGAAGTAACATTGTCACACTTTTGATCAATTAAATGCATCCTTGTTGGGGAAAAGTATAATGTCTTATAAAAAGTAACTCTTACTGAGCCCAGTCCTTTGAGTAGTACTGTATGCAGAGTTTAATAGTGTGTTTGTCTGTCCTGCTTCAGTGCTGAGTGTGCTGCTGTGGCCGCTGGTGGTTTACCATGAGCTGATCCAGAAGATGTACACCGGACTGGAGCCCATACTGATGAAACTGGACTACAGCATGAAGGGAGAGACGCAGCACCGCAAACACGACAAGAGAAGTGAGAGCCTTGCTTTTATTCACTCTCCTTCCTAGCTTGCTAACCTAATTCCAGTTTTTCAAAACCCCCAAATTAACACAATATTGTTGTTTTACATTAGTGGTAAATATAAACCTTTTATACCAATTATTCTGATTTGATAATAAATCTGATATGTCTGATATTTATTGCTACTATGTTCATGCTTAAAGTATAATCAGGTGTCAAGACAAAAAAAAGAAATAAAATACTGAAAACTGGCACAAGTTTACTGCTTGAACCTGAATAAATAATGCATAATATTATCCAACTAATAATAACAATAAAAACTTGTATATTGGTGGCAATATATTATGCGCTCTTTCTGCCGATATCACAGTTATAGACTCTCTGCAAACCAGGTTGTTAGTGTGTCACTTCCTGTTAGACTGCGCTCAGAAGAACTGTGTGTGTGTGTGTGTGTGTGTGTGTGTGTGTGTGTGCAGAGCTGAAGAAGGAGCAGGAAGAGGGTGATGAGCCGAGGGCAGAGACCGAGAGCGAGAGCGAGGAGGAGCTGTCATGTTTCGCCCCGACTGTGAGTGTCCTGATACAGGGGGGTTAGTGGGGTGTATCCCATCTTACAGGGGCTGTATTCTATAATTAAACATTTTTAAAGGGCCATTACTCCAGTCTTCAGTGTCACATGATCCTACAGAAATCATTCTGATATGCTTATTTGCTGCACTAGAGACATCATCATCAATGATGAATGCAGTTGTGCAGCCTAATGTTTTTGATGCTTTTTAAAATCAGGATTCTTCGATGAATAGAATATTCCAAATAACGGCATTTATTAGAAAAATAAATATATTGAAACATTTAAAATGTCTTTACTTTAGTACGTTCCTGAACAGTCTTGGTGAGCTGTAGTGTAATTCCAGTCAGTGATCGGTGTGTTCGGTGTTATTCAGGTGGATGTGAGGACTACGGCTCTGGCGATGGCCATCACAGACTCGGAGCTGTCCGACGAGGAGGCATCTATTCTGGAGAGTGGAGGATTCTCTGTGTCCAGAGCCACCACCCCACAGCTCACAGACGTCTCTGAAGGTACTCAGGGCTGTTTCATGTGCAACTAGATTTACAAAAAAAGATTGTAGTTTAGTAAATAACATAAATAACATTACACATTTTTTTTATAAAAGACACACACACACACACACACACACACACACATATATATATTTGAATTCATTTAAAAATTCCTTTTCATTTATCAGCAGTCTTAAAATTTGCTGCTTAAGAAACATTTCTGATTATTATTAATTTTGAAAGCAGTTGTGCTGCTTCATTTTTTTTTTTTGGGAACCATGATAATTTTTTTGTTTTTGTTTTTGCATGATTCTGTGAAGAGAAAGTTTAGAACAACAACATTTATTTGAGTTAGAGATCTTTTGTAACTTTTAATCAATTTATTTTAACATTGCTGAATGAAAGCATTCTTTTCTTTCAAAAAGATATATTACTGACCCCTGAACAGGAGTGTATTTTAACATAATTTTAAAATGTTTTCTTTAACTGTCGAATTATACCTAAAAGTGGTATTTTTTTACTGAACACTAATAAAAAAAAATGTAAATGCAGATATATTAGAAACATTAAATGCCATGTTGTGTAAACACTCTTCAAGTCCAGACAGTATGCTAATACATTTTTTTTTGTGTGTGTAATTTGTGCAATTCACATTCCTGTTTCATTTTTATTTATTTTTTTATTAATTTCAGATGTTAAAAACCTTCTTGCACAAATTAATGTGCGAAATCATAAATAAAACCTTTTTGGTGAAATTTTTATTTGAGTAAATCATTTCTAAAGAACTCTTGCTAGGGCTGTCTTTAACACTTTAACAAATTCAACCAAGGATAGCTAATACTAATTATTTGAGACAAGTGTAAATATAAATAATATAAAAATATAAATAAAAATAATTTCTGGTGTTATATGATACTTGAACCCAGGTCAATCGTGTCAAAAACACTAAAGCAGGTGTTTTACCATCTATGCAACTGGAGCTGAAGTTTGACTGCAGTGTTGTACTGTGTAGTGGGCGGAGTTAGTGTAGTTAGCTTTACCTTCAACTTTGTTTTCCTCAGCAGACCTGGATCAGCAGAGCGTGCACAGTGAACCAGAGGAGACGTTCTCTAGAGATCTAGCAGAGTTCCCGTCTGTGGACGAGCTGCCTTCTATTGAACCGGGTCTGTTCCACTTCCCGCTGGGCGTTCTCGGGTCTGAGCAGACGGGAGCGTCCCGATCCGAGCTCCAGGAGGAGATGCTGTCTCCGGCCAGCCGCCTCATTCAGCACTTAGCATCTCCGCTCCACTTTGTCAACACGCACTTTAATGGACATGGACAAGCGACGGCGGCGGACCAAAGCATTGTGGGTACTGCAAAAGAGGGAGGGGGATCGGCTGCGGGGGTTTCGAGACCCGCTCGGTCCCTGGAAGCCCTCAGCGAGGAGATCGTGAGCACGGCCATCTCTACCGTAGTACAGAACACTCTCTCAGCCCTGTTGCGGTCTACCGAGGCCAGCGAGGGCTCGTCAATGGCTTCGTTTCTTCCCACCGAAATGCCTCCTTGCCCGATGGAATCGCCCCTCGAGTCGCCTTCCACCCAGGAAGCCAGCGCAGAAGAAGAGGACGCTGACGTCACCGAAGCAAGCACCGAAGAGCAACCGGATGTCACTCTTGTACCCGCCGAGGAAGAGGACTTTGAGCTTCTGGACCAAAGCGAACTTGAACAAATGGATGAGGGGTTGGGCCTTGGTGTCGCTGATGGACAGGACGTGGGCGGGGCTTCCACAGACACGCCCCCGAGCAGTCAGCAGCATGCAGACCAGCAGGATTCCTAGCTTCATGTCATCTAAACTGTTTATTTTATTTATAACCCTTGTAGATACCATATTACTGACATACGATTTGTGAGAAAAGGGAATGTTGCGGTCAGCTATGCCTTTATTTAATTGTTTTCGGGAGTGAGATCACTGTGATTACTGGTGGGATATTGTTTCCTGAGCAGGTGAATGTCCAACGCAAATCCTTAAAGCGACGGTAATGAGTTTGTTTGGTTTTTTGACAGATCCAAATGACCTTAAGCCTCAAATCCAGCCACTCCGATTTCAAAAGCAGTTTAAGATAGACTTAGTTTTAATCATTTTCTGTATCTATATTTTGACAAGGACCACATTGTCTGCGACACAAGAACCCTGGGGTTTATCAGTCCCACGCTGACCGTTATCATTAGGTTTAATGCCTCGGCTCATCAGAGTTTTATTTGTTTGTAGGGCTGGTTTTGTGGAAAGACAGGGTGAGCAGGATATGACTGCAAATTCGTAATGAAAAGTTGGTTATGTTAAAGATTTCTTTTCATAATCATAGCTTAACTAATATATTCCTATAAAGGATGGTTTTATTCAAACTGGTTAGAGTTCAGAACCGTTTACTATTAAATGCGTCTCAAATAAATAATAAAGCTGCAAGATTTATATTCTGGGAGACGGAAGTCAAAAAAGTTTAGCGTGTTGCAATTGCAAATAAAATCGTTTTGAGAAATCGATATTGGATCGTGCCATTTACTGAATTTTGAGGACGTAATCTGTAAAGTACTTCTGTCGCACAAAGATGTTTGTGAATGCAGCGTAGCACACTTCAGCTTTCAGAAAAGTTCTCTATTGTTAGTGCTTGATGTTTCCCCTGTATTCAGCTCCTATTCAGACTCGGTATATTAGAATTGGTCGCACTTTTGAAGTATTGTTTGTGTGCACATTTGCAGGACTCCTAGTTTTTTATAACCATGCCAAACATACGGTTGTTCGAGAGTTTGGGGTCAGCGCAAACAGGTTCAACATTAAAAATAATCATAAATGCTTCTTGAGCAGCAAATCCGTAAACTGGAATGAGTGATGATGCTGAAAATCCAGCTTTGCATCACAGGAATAAATTACATTAAAATAGAAAACATCAAATAACTTGATCAAATAAATACAGTCTGGGAGAGTATAAAGGACTTACCGACTCCAAACTCTTGAACAACCGTGTAAGTTTCATTGTACAAATCACATCAAGAGCTCACAGATTGCCTGAAATACCATTTACATGATAAACTGTTCGAGGTTTAGGTAGATTTCGTGCATGGGCTTGACTGAATTGTTTTCCCTTTTTTAATTGAAATGAACATTCATAAGAGGGGAATCCCAAGTGAACGATCGAGCCTTATTTGTATGTATCTTTGTAAGATGTTCGTAATAATAAGTCATCAAGGTATTTCTAGAATTGACGACATGAAACTAACAAGAATCTGATCATTCATTTCTCTTCATGTCAGTGTCAGAGCTCAGTGACTTCTTGTGTGACAATGAAAGAATAGAAGATTTTATGATCCTATATATATATATATTTTTCAATTATTAATCTTACTAAAGGGAAATATCTTTTAAACTGGAAACGCGTGTGTAAAACAATGTATATATTTACCTAAGGCCTGTAACATGGGATGTTTTTCAGATCTGTCGACTGATTGGAAACAGATTGACATTCCTCTAAATTCAGAAGTTATTCTTGTACTGTGTCCTAATATGAGGAAAAGAAATATTATAATTTTGTTTATCCCCACCCACTGTAAAATCTGATTGGTCTAAAATCCTGCGCCACATAGTTGCACATATGTTCTGCGTTGCTGTGATTGTATTTTTAGTTCAAATGTGGAAAAACAAACTGCTTGTCGCATCTCAGCTGTTTGGTTAGCAGTGTGTATCTGTGTTTTTGCTTTGCGTTTTGCTCCTTCTCCTGTAGATACCCACAAACTGACACATCCGATCCAGACCGCAGAGATTTGTGTTTTCAGATATTTACAGAGGTCATCTTTGTGTAATAGTGATTGTGTTTTGCTCATGCTGTTACTGCTTTATGATCTATAAAAAAGCACTTAGAGCATTTAACTCCAAAATATATTGTTGAATGTCATTTTGTTACTCTGACTTGCACCTCCGTGTATCTCTAATATACACCCATGAGCTGGTTTTCAACTTCAAGTGCTTTGTGTTGATTTAAACGGGGATTGTTTTCAGATGTAGATGAGTTTGTTTCAGAACAAATCTGGGGGATTGGCATCATTTGCTCACCAGTGGATCCTCTGCAGTGAATGGGTGCCGTCAGAATGAAAATCTGAACAGCTGATAAAAACATCACAATAATCCATCAATTAATGCCTACTTAAGTGAAAAGCTGTGTTTGTAATAAATCCATCCATTTTTAACTTCAAACTACCAGCTCGACTATGGGTTGTCTATCAATATTGCTTCGTCTAGTGAATAAAATGATCTTGTCTGAATCAGGAGAGAAATATGCACTGATCAAGTCCAAAACCGTTTTGATGTAAAAGGATGGTCTTTTTTCAGTGGAGGAAGCAATATTATGGATTTTTTTGACAAAAAAAAAAAATAATGGTTTCAAGTTAGTGGATTTTTTTTTTCTTGCAAACTTTTCACTTCACAAGATGTTAACTGATGGAGTAGTGTGGATTATTGTAATGTCTTTATCAGCTTTTTGGACTCTCATTCTGACGGCACCCATTCACCGCAGAGGATCTATTGGTGAACAAGTGATGAAATGCCATATGTAATGTTACATTTTCAGAAAACTTTCACTTTTGAGTTAACTATTACTTTAAGGCCAGAATGATAACTAAAAAGATAACTGCAATGATATTAACTCTATTAGCACTATTTAGGGATCCAATATGTAAATTAATAAAGGGTGTTTTACCACGTTTAAAATCGGGGGACGAAGCAGGATGATGTAGAATACAAATTTCTCATGCATTAAATATCTGCTGACTGAGCTCAGAGAACAGCGAGAGAGAAAGCCAGGCATGACTTAACGTTCACATAATGACAGTCAGTGTGTGAAGGCCTCGGGCCTGTGGTGAGCTGGCAGCTGAAGTAAGGCAGATGGTCACACTGCTTAAAGTCAGAGGTGACTGTAATCTCCATAAGTGCACCTGATAAATCTCTGAGGGTGGAAACATTACAGAGGTCTATGGTATTAATGGATGCTTTTTAAGTAAAAAGGGCTTTCAAGCTGCATTTAGAAGATTCAGATTTCTGGCTCTATTTTACCTGGGCTAGTTGACCCTAGCAACACCATAGCAACACACTAAAACTCTCAGAACACCTTAGAAAGAAAGAGCACAGCAATGCCCAGGCATCAAAAACAAGACATTTTACAGGTTCCAGTATGAAGAACTTTTCAGGGTTAAAAAAACAAAAACACTATTGGGTAGTGGCAAGGTTTGTAAAGACTTAAAACACAAGAAGTTGAGTAAGAATCTATTCCAGTAATCCAGTGGTTTGCAACATTTTTGACTTGACGTCCTCTCATACACTCTCAGAAAAAAAGGTACAAAAGCTATCACCGAGGCAGTAACTTTTCAAGAGGTGCACATTTGTACCTTATTTACCCCTAAAGGGTGCATATAAGAACTTTAAAGGTACACATTAAAGTTCCCTTAATTGTACATACTTGTTCCTTTTGAAAAGGTTCTGCCCTGGTCACAGCTTTTGTACCCTTTTTCTGAGAATTTATGTTTACATCTATGCATTTAACAGATGATTTGAACAAAAACGACTTGAAAGTAGGAGCAAAAGATATGTTTCAAAAATTGCGTTTACCATCCAGTATTCCCACATTCTGTCAATTTTCCTGACTTGAATTGAAGCCTAACAGTCTTTCATGTATTGAGCTGAACATTTTTATTAGCCAAGGTCACCACGCTTGCCATTTGAAGCATTTAGATGCTAACTAACCCAGATATAGCTCTAAAAAGTGTTCTGATTAGAATAATGACGAGTCGTGTCACTGAAGTCCATCATGCATCTTCAGTATTCGAGCAGCGGTGTCTCTCTCCTAAAGCAAATGAATGCATTAAGCAGCATTATCAAAGCCAATCATGTGTTTTCTGATTGTTTGTTGTTGAAGTTTGTATTCTGACAAAATAATGTTACATTGTCATTTAACATTTTTTCACTTTATGCACTTACCATTTTAAGTTCATCAGCACAAGCGTTAAGTTTTTGCCTCAACTCATCTGTCACAGTAACGTCCGAGCGCACTGACCAGCAGCCGTCCCTGAAGCTCACCGGCACAGAAAACACCAAACCTGCTGGAATCCCAAACTGCCCTGCAGATTTACAGAGGTCAGTCAGTAAATTAACTATAAAATATACATTATATAGATAGTCATATTTGTTCCATGTTAGAGAATGATCCCGATAGCCTTGCCTGTACTAATAACACCCAATGAGAAGACGTCCTCTGGAGATGCATCATTATTCCAGGCCTTTAAAATTGTCATTATTCCATTTGTTGTAGATATTCCTGTGGCTTTGTTGGTCTTTGATGAAATTGTGGTACGGTGTTTATGCACTAAATTCATAAAATCTGTCTGCAGCCATTTCCTTGTATATAAAACATGTATAATTACATGAGTAGCAAATAAAACATGCATTTAGACTATTAATGATCTGTTTGGAACATGCACATGTGATGTAATTGAAGATGCCAATTTAGTTTAACCATGTTATGTCAGATTTTTTATTTACTGATACCCTTTATAATGATTCGTAAATGAAAGAGCCATATGGTTTAAATGATTTATGCACCACCACAATTATATTTACCCGTCGTAAATCATTTCCAGGACCTGCTGAGAAAAACCATCTGGTCCCCAAATTGCGCCATCACATCTGAAAACCTTCGCCCTCTGTAGGTCAATATGGAAACTGCCACTGATGTTTCCCCATACAATGACATTAGTAATGTCTGCATATATAATAAAAAGGGAAAACTGAAGCATAGACATCAAAAGACAGGAAAATAAACAATCAATCAAACAAATGAATAAATACTTGATTAAAATATATATTTTTAAGTATTTTAATAAATGATTTAATAATTTACCCATACAATGATTATTAATATAATAGTATATTATTATTATAATTATTATAATAACTTTTATAAATCAATATTTAAATTATTAAAATAATAAAAATATATAGAAAATTATAAAAATAATAAAAACCTAAAAATACAATATAATACAAATATGATAGCATATAATATATATATATATATATATATATATATATATATATATATATATATATATATGAAAATTATAAATACTTTCAAAATGCTTCAAACGGAACTGAATTTCACATTTTATTGCAATTTAATATTAGAACTAATAATTACATTTAGTTAATACTATTTTACCTGCAGTTTTTACTGACAACTTCTGCGCAAGTTGAGTTTTCGCCTCGTATTCTAGTTGAGTTGTCATTGCCACAAAGTTGTGTGGGTCAACAGAGGGTGTGTTCTCAATTAACAGTGAGCACTTCAGATTAACAAAGGAGTCTCCTGCTATAATCACTCGTACGTCTTTTTGTGCATTTGCTTCGATGAGTTGCCCATAGCAGCGAAAACGTTCTGCCACCTGGTTCACCGTGTGGTCCTTGTCATCCTGCACATCATTACTTTCACACGCAGGCTGAAGGTCATCCAGAAAAATAATGAAGTGGGCTTCCTGAAATGCCCGTGTCTGGTCTGAATGGACAGTGACTTCATGTAGCTGATGTTGGGCAAGGTCTTCTGTTTCCATCTTGAGTCCTTGCAGCATTTCCTCAGAGCCGTCAGCGTCCATGAGGTGAAGGCTGAAGGTGGGGAGACCTGGAAACAGCCCCGGGGAGAACAACTGAGGAATGAGGCTGTAGCAGATGGGGTTCAGAGCACTGAAAGAGGGTTATGTCAGGTTAAATGTCATGCATCGTAGCAATAAAAAAATATTGAGACAAAAGGTCCTGATGAAACCTGTTCACCTGCTGATCCAGATGTGCAGAGGTCTGAGGGACATTTGTCGGTGGATTTCCTCCTCTATACACAGCTCTTTAATTTGTTGATTCTCGGCTGAAATTTTTTGCATCAGATCAGAGTTCATATCTGAGGTGATGCCATAGTAACCCTGCAGGAGAGGACAAAAGTAATCATCTTCACATGCAATATCTATTGAATATTGCATTGGTCTCTGGGCATTGTCACTGATCAGTTTCTGATTTAATGTAGTAGCAGTTTACATCAATATGAGCTAAAAAGAAAGGGCTTTGTTTCATTTTAATTAAATTAATATATTGCACTAATTTAGAGCTGGAATAAAACCTGGCACATCCTCTATGCATTGCATATTCATTGCACAGCACCCAGAGATAAATTCTCACGAGATTTTTTTTTTTTTTTTTTTTTTAAAACAGTAAGTTTTCATGTCTGGGCAATGTGTTTCTTGTTCACACAAGATTTGAATGTATTACTGAAATTTGCACTTGGAAATAGAAAGCCGATGTCTCTCGATCATGAGACGATTTAATTTGGATTCAGAGTGAAATCCAATCTTTTTTTATACAATTTTGATGCCCATTTTTACATTACTTCAAGCTTTATTTAGATTTATATATGTATGTATATGCATTTAATTACTATATGTTGTATGTTCTCTTAATTCTGTAATAATTTATCATGTGATGCATGCGACATGATTCATTCAGTGTCAAAATCTGTCTGACATGTATGCTTCAGAAATATCTATGATATGGAATATAAATACAGATGTACTGTTTACATGCAAGACTGGGTAGTTCAATATTGACTTTTCATTGGAAACTTTTACCTGCTGTTAAAACCCCTAATGTTTAGTGTAATACACAACAGCACTCCGCTAGATAAAAACAGCATCAAGAAAAAAGTAAAAACAAATAAATATATAAATAAATATGCATATACATAAGAAACATTTCCAGGCTTATTTGACATGTTACCGAAACAAATAAACACTAGTGTGGCTCACACGATGGCTAAAACACTTCATGTCGGTGGCATTAGCCAATACACTGACATAATAACTAGATTTTAATGCATGCATTCATTGTTCTATGCAATAGAGTTGTCCCACACAAAAAAAAAGAAAAGAGCCAAAAGCCACTGAGAAAACCCCTAATTTATACTGAAACTTCTGCAGAGGTGAGCTCTTACATTTTTCTGATTACTTTGAGATCAATAGATTCCTGTTTTATTTGAGTATCCCGTGCAAACCTGAGCATGTTCAAGGAAATCACTGAAGCCTCCGAGCAGCAGGCCTTTCCCTCCACGATCAGTCAGCTCTCTCCAGACAAGAGGAGAGCACGAGTGCTCCCAGCCATGTGATGCACAGGTGTCCTCCAGCCATTTCTACACAGAAACAATGCTTCAATATTAATAAGATACATAAATGAACACGAAGCTTGTGAACTGTGTGCACATTATGAAAGAGCTCCGTGAACTTCTCAGCTTTACCTCCCAGTCACTGGGGTGCACACAGATCTTGTGAATGTGAAACTCAGGCAGCTTTCTTTGCAGCACATCAGCCAGAAGCTCAGCCTTTGCATAATAAGGACAATCCGCCTTTCCTGACCAACGCAGATCATGTTATAGCATTGAAATGATGATGTTGACACTGACACGATAGACCACACACATCTTAATACCAGGGGTTTTGCTATATATATATATATATATATATATATATATATATATATTATATAACAGTTTCAAAACATACAGACCTGCAAGAACAAACTTTGCCATGTTTTTCCATTCACAAGCGCGTCCGCAGTTGCTAGGTAACCGTGTGTGTTCCATAATGAGGAAACATTTGGAATTTCGCTCTTGTTTTTGATTTTTTTTTAATTGTCCAAAATAAAAATGTACATATAACATGAATTAAACAAGCTATACTTGTGTAATTTAACTGTTATATGGCATTTTTAAGCGGAACTATTGTGAGGCAGTAATCGCGCGCTCGTTGTTTCTGTCAGGACTGCGCTCAGAGTGAGAGCTCTGCACACGTGAGGACCATAGATGAAGGGTAAGATCCTTTCATTTTGTCCATTAACGTGTACGAGATCCTTAAACTGTATGTCTGTGGCTGTGCCATAAATAACAGCCAACATGTAAACATTGCACGGGTTAAACAGCTATAGCGGCGCATTTCTTCAAGGATTCTGTTCAAGGATACGCAGACAAAATAAAAACAAAGCACATCCTCTTTTACGAGTGGGCCTAAATATATGTATTTATTATTAAATGTTTTTTATGGATAAAAAGTATTGTGGCTAAAACATTTTTCGTAACAATAATATACGGAAACTAACAAATAATATAGCTGAAAATAACAAATAAGGCATTTATATATATATATATATATATATATATATATATATATATATATATATATATATATATATATATATATAAGAGTTCAGATGCAAAAGCCTCTAAATGCCATCTGACATTTTCATCTAAAATTAGGATTTTTATCAAGCTCCTATGCTTAGGTTGAGTCATTTTACTTTAATGGCAATGTGCAGGTCCTTTTCCAGGCTATTAAAGTGAAATAACTGAACATAAATATAGGATCCTGATAAAAATCCTAATTTTAGCTGAAAATTTCAGATGGCATTTAGAGGCTTTTGCATCTGAACTCTTCATATATATATACACACACCCATTTATCAATAATTTAATACTTTGATTGTTAATATATTCTTTGCAGCAGGGCATACAGATAAGTGTTAATTCAGTTTTTTCTTTTTTTCTGATTCTAGTAAAATACCCAGATCTTGCACCCAACCTGTGACCCTTTCGGATGTATTCGCAGAAAATGAGAGCAAATACAACAAGTGAACAGTAAGATCAGTTTCAGGCATGATATGCTACAACTGAGCTGAAATAACTAATTATTTTCTTTTATTTTCTTTTTTTTATGATGCTGATGATTTTACAGTAGGAACACAAACTTTAGTAACTACAGAGGTTTCTATTTTACATTTTCATTTGTTGCAGCAGGTTAATCTTTGTCTGAATCTTTGGAGAATCACATGAGCATGTATAAATCCGGTCTGAACATGCTCCGGTGTGCTCTGAGATCCACGCCGCTGTGGAAATGTGACTCTTTTATATGGACGCAGACGTCTTTATGTTATAAAAGCAGAAGCTTTGCTGTGTCCTCTCAGCTGGGGAGAAAAAGCACACGAGGACACGCTTTAACACCAGTCCGGTATTACTGTCAGAGTGCAGAAGAAGTTCTTAATCCTCAGATAAGACAAACAGCTGCCTCTCCAGAGACCAGCGAACTCTCAGATAAAGCAGAACGGACTCCTTTCTACACACACTTGCAGAACTGTTCGTGCCCGGCGGATGTGCTGGACACGGTGAAGAGGTTCCCAGCGTCGCAGCAGCACCTCAGCAGCATCTTCTCACGCATGTGGGAGAGCTCGAAGAGGATGACGGACGAGCAGCGGCGCTGTGAGCTGCAGCTGATGTTTGAGCACCCGGTGTTTGAGGAGGTGTGTGAGCGCACCGTGGCTGATGCCTGGCGCATGAGGAGTGACGATCTGGCCTACAGTCTGCTGGCCATCATCAACCTGGGAGTGTCACAAAACACACGTGTTGTGCAGACACTGCTGCGCGTCACACAGGTGAGTGAAGTCCTGAGAATCTGATCACTTTGGAGGTTTTGTCTAAATCCAGAAATCCACTAGATCCAGAAGAACTGTAGCAATGTATCCAAGACGCTTCCATAAACCCTTTGCCACAGTTCTTCTGGATTGAGTCTGTCTCAGTTTGTTCTGTTTCTTCATGCAATTCCAGAGCACTGGCTGCTCCCAGACTCTTTGTGCAAACAAAAATCTCACTGGATTATTACATTTAATGGCAAAAATAATGTTTGGACATTTAAACTGATACTTCCTACTGACACTCATATATATATATATATATATATATGTCATGACCATGATCGTGTTAGAATCCTTGCTGTCTGTGGAAGGGCCAGAAAGCTCTCGGAATGCATCAAAAATATCTTCATTTGTGTTCTGAAGATGAAATTTGAGGGTGAACAATTAATGACAGAATTTTCATTTTTGGGTGAACTATCCCCTAAATTTTAAATTTTAAATTTTTTAATTTTTTAATTTTCAAGTACCGTATTTTTCAGTCGCAATGGACTATAAGTCGCATTTATTTAGAACCAAGAGAAAACATTACCGTCTACAACCGCGAGAGGGCGCTCTATGTTTTCAGAGAGAGGCTACAGGAGCACTGAGCAGCATAGAGCGCCCTCTGGCGTCTGTAGAAGGTAATGTTTGCTCTTGGTTCATGTCAAATTAATTTTGATAAATAAGTCCCACCTGACTATAAGTCACAGGACCAGCCAAACTATGAAATTTTTTTTGACTTATAGTCCGGAAAATACAGTAATTGTTTATTCTAATAGAAGAGCTAATATTGCTATATTGCTGTGTTTATGAAGTATTTAAAAAAAAAAAATCTGTTTGCCCCATCCAGGAGCGGCTGAATCAGTTTGATATACGGTCTCTTTCGGTGTTGGCTTCCTGTATTCGGGAGATGGAAAACAGTAGGAACGCTCAGGCCCTGAGAGAGGCTTTAAGGTTTGAAAATGAATACAGCCCAATTCTGAAATGAAACATCCGTGTGTGTGTTTTCATCAGTCTGTGTCCTGATTCTGGAAGGTTGTTGCTGAAGGATCGTATTCCTGAGATCCAGAATGTGGTTGTTCTGCAGAGCATGATGCGCGCCGTGGGAAAAAACTCTCCGATACTTCTGAAGAAAGAGCTGGCGGTTAGATTACAATTGATTAGTTATGTATATCACCTAAAATGTGTTGAATGTACAATCTTAAGTGATTCTAAGTACATTTTCTTTATTTAAAGCACAAAAAAAGCTTGTCCAGGTCAAATTTACTCAAATCAAAAGGATACACATAAGAAATGTTTTTTTTTTTTGAATCATTGAGATAACTTATTTTTCTTAACGAGTGTTGTTACAAACCTTATTTATAATTTTACAGTTTAATTAACTTTATAAATTTTGTATATAAAATTTTTAGTATTGTAACTAACATCATATTCTCAATATTATGTTGTTTCTACTCCTAATTTTCTTTTATGACCATGATGTCTCAAAATGTATTTATGCAATGTAAAATGTATTATATTTTGAACTGAGAAACATGTCAGACATGACATTTCTCAAAGGAGAAATGATGATGCTGAGTTCGTAACACTCTTCAAGGCTTTATTGGCGTTTGTTAATGTCTGAATGAAGTAGTGGCTCATCTGCTCTCCCTCAGAACAAAGCTCTGTCATTGGCAGATGGGTTTAGTCCACCCAACACCCAGTACATGTTCTCCAGCCTGGCTGCCATGGGCCTGAACTTCAAACCTCTGCTGGATGTCTGCAGCAGGAAGATAGCTGGTGAGGATGAGCGGATGTTCCCAGAACCACAGTAAACCGTTCGAATGAGTCAATCAAGACCACTTCTCATTTCTTCCTGCAGAAAACGTGCATGAATTTCCCTTCAATAGACTTCTTTCGGTACTGAAGTCCTGCCATGAGCTTCACTACAGGAACTACACGCTCTTCAGCTCCGTCTCGGAGTACGTGGCCAACACATTTGAAATGTGGTCCAACAGACAGGTGCGATATCTGCTGATCTAAGACTTCAGTTAAACTGATCCATGCTCATGTTTCGTGGTAGTAAGTCGAGGACCACTCACATTTTTATTAGAAGATTCATACATGCAGTATTAAACCTTATTTTTGCAATTTAAAAAGAATATTGTTTTTATGCCAGGTTATAAAAGTACCAAACAAATGCCCATGTCTTTTTTTTTTTTTTTGCACATTGACTTCTCTTTGAATAGAATATAGTACATTTTTGCCTAATTTCACTTGAATTATATGATTTATTTTAGTATATTTAGTAGTAAGAGTATTTCTAAATAGCTAAAACAGCATACACTTCAAAAGTTTGGTGTCGGTATGATTATGAATTTAATACTTTAATTCAGCAATTACACTCAAATAGTGACTCAAAAAGTATTTATAATGTTACAAAAGATCCAGAAAAAAACAACACATTAAAAATAAGAAATGTTTTTGAGCGGTAAATCAGCATATTAGAATTATTTCTGAAGGATCATGTGACACTGAAGACTGGAATAATGATGCTGAAAATTCAGCCTTGCATCACAGAAATAATATATTTTTACAAATATATTAAAATATAAAACTGATATTTTAAATTGTAATAATATTTCACAATATTACAGTTTTTGTATTATTATTAAATGCATTCTTGGTGAGCATTAGAGACTTCTTTTTCTAAAAGCATAAAAAAAGTCTTACCAACTGATGCATATTATTAACCATCATTTCACTTATTGGCCTGAATATATTCATTACAGTGTCAGAGCAGAAAGGAGTGTTTATTACTAGTGTCTATGATGAATTGCATAATCCGCTTCAGTGCAGTGCAATTGATTTTTGTTCTTTATGAATAATTTTCTTATGTTTTCCAGGTGATTCTCTTTCTAGTATCATTTGAGAATCTTTTGTTCAGACCCGTGGTCTTGCTGGATGCGTTTGCAGAGAGAATCATTCAGAAGTCCGAAAGCCTGACCCTGAAAGACCTTCTCTCCGTTTTAAAAGTCTTTTCGCTCCTCAATCACGACCTGAAAGAGAAAAAAACACAGTAAGCTTCTGATTCCGAATCACTTACCATTCAGAAGAACATTTTCAAACGTTGCAAATCATTTGCACATCATTTTACAATTAAAGTCGATTTTTTTTAATCAGAATATTTACTGTTAACACTTCCTGCTTTTTAATTAGGTTTCTGGCCAGTGTCACAATGGTCTTAGAGTCCTACCTTCCAAAGATGTCTCCCACAGACCTGTTGAAAGCCATCTACTGTCTGGGATTGCTGGAGCACTTCCCCCAAACCCCGCTGGAGAAACTGCTAGAGAAGGACACACTGGAGCAGCTCCTAGAGAAAGGTTAGTGAGGTTAGTGATTCTACATCATTAAACCGTCACACTTGAGCTGTGATCAGTTCCTGTGTCCTCGCAGGCAGACAGTCGGAGAAGATTCAGAGGTGGCTGCACACGCTGGATCTGTGTTTGCGACTGGATAAACCTCAGCTGACCTCTGTCCCAGACCTGCACATCTCAGTTCCTGCTCCTGCGGTCACAGCCAACCAGGAAGTGCTCAGTGCAGTCAGGAGCATTGTGGGAAATGATGCTGTTCAGGACAGTGTGCTGGAGCAGAGCATTTATTTCATTGGTGAGATGAACCTCATGTTACTGTGCAGCTTTCTGTTTAGTATTAGTTCAAGCTTAGAGTTATATTGCTATTAATGAATTAAACCACAGCAAGGAAGTCAGATTCAAACTAAATAAGATTTTTATTTAAACAAATCTAATGCAATTTAAACAAAGTATAATAAATTGCCAAAAAACACGGCCAGGTCAAGTCTACTCCAATATAAAAGATTAAAAAAAAACTAGAAAATAATTTGCATACTAATGGAAAAGTTTGGGTCAGATAAGATTTTTTTTTAAATGTTTCTGAAAGAAGTATCTTATGCTCAACAGTCTTGCATTTATTTGATTAAAAACACAATAAAACAGTTATATTGTGAAATGTAATTACATTTAAAATAACTTTTCATAAAATTTTCAGCATAATTTCTCCTTCATAATTTAATCATATTTAATAGTATATTATAAATCAAGCAATCAAACTTTATTTACAGTATATAGCACCTTTCAAACAAACCCAGTGCAATTTGAAGTATTTTAAAAGTGATGGGAAAAAAAGTATGTCAAGCAAACACATTACCAAGTCAAATTGACTTTAAAAATGAGAACTTATGTTTTACATAATAATAATAATAAAAAAAAAAGCAAAAAGGTTTTAGCACCATTAAGATGTCAAATACAATGCAAAATACTTCACAAGCTACTTTAAACAAGTTCTGGACACAAAATACAAAGCAACCAAAATAAAATAGAAAAAGAAAATAGTTTATTGTAAAATAATAAATGGTTGAAAATAGAATGATCAACAATTAAATGTTGACAAAACAGAATAGAATATAAATAAATTATACATAAATTATAAACAAATCATAAAACAATAAGTAGGTTTTTAAATGCAAATTATATATTAATTGCATAATACTAATATAATAAAATGATCATATAAATTAATAAGCTAATATACCATATTTTGCATGCTCAATTAAACCTTTCCTACATTTCCAACAGAATAACTTGTTTCAAACGTGGCATTATGGCTGTTTACTATGTTCATGTTGGAGTAGACTGTGTACATGTTGTTTGAAATGCTGTCTTGTCTTTGCTTTAGACTGTGTGATCACACTGCCTCATCAAACAGAAGAAACCTGTGGCCTCAGTGCAAAGGATTCTGGGTCACCTCAGTGTGCCCAAAGGTAAAACACAACACAAAACAGCTGGGATGAATGCTACAAGGTAGTTTTGCAGTCATATTAACCAGCTCTTCTTTGTTCTTTATTTCAGGATTGCAGTGGTCTGCGCCCCGCAAACTTCATTTTGCTTCGGTACAACACATCCTCGAGCCAGCTTGGTTATCAAACTTCGGCATCTTGAAAAACTTGGTTATAAACCTGTTTTGGTAAGGTTCAAATCCGTCAGATATACACTGAATGGAATAGAAGTGACTCTGTTTTTTAGTCATGTATCATTATCATTATCGTTATCAACAACACGAGATTCAACCGACCATTCAATCTCTGGTTTTCTCAGTAACATTCCTCCTATATTTCTTGTGTTCAGATTCCTGTCCTTGAGCTCAACTCAAAAACTGAGGAAGAGAAGATTGAAATGCTACACAAGCTGATTTTTCCTGCACAGAAATCCACTGCAACACAAGAAATACTGAACAACAGTCAGAAAACAGAGTGAAACTCACTGTTCCTAAGAGAGCGACTCTGTTCTATTTAATTCCCCCTCATGCATGGAGGCCAATTTGATCTTACTCTGAGACAGATATATGATACATAATATTTATTGATGTATAATATCAATATTGTACAGTTATGTATTCTTCCTCCTACACCGAGATATTAAAATCATTGAAAGAATAAATATGAAGTGAATTTTTTTAATAATAAAAAGCTGACTTTTTATTTTTTTGTGTGTGTGGTTTTAAATTCAGAAAAATGTATTATTTATATATATAAATATATATAATTACTAAATATTATACAGCCAAAAACAATGTGCAAAACCTCAATTATGGAAGTACTAACAGCAAAAATTCGAAGGATTATATATTTCCATAAAAATAAATATTTAAATATACATATATATATTTTATTATCTTCCCCATTATACTCATTTCACGCTTGATGGCGATGTGGGTCTTTTCAAATAGCGATTCGTTCGCCGTCGAAGAAGAATTTGAGCTCGTTCTCTGATTGGCTGAAAGTAGAAACGCAGGAAGCGTGCGACGGCGCTCACGCGCGTAAGTGTGTTTACATTGCGTGTTACTGATGCAGTAAACTTAGTCATTTTCTACAATGTCCGAATTAAATGATTATTTAGAAGGAAAGATAACGTTCGAGGAGTTTGAAAGGCGGAGAGAGGAAAGAAAAGCAAAGGATAAGGTAATAATATTCCGCTTTTGTTCTCTCATCAGTATGAACGTGTCTGAATCTCCAGTCTGTTACAGTGCATATATAATGTGTGTACATTAAGCGCTTATTTTGGAGTGTGATCTTTACATGCACCATGGTATTGTTGAAGTGTTATGGAGTGTTATGTGCCTCGTGTTGTGTTTCTGGAGCAGAAGGGAGAATATGATGAAGCAGCTGATCAGGAGGACACTTCTGAACCGAGCGCTAAAGAAACACGGAGCCGTCACACAGGTGCTATATCACTATATATATATATATATGTGTGTGTGTGTGTTTGTGTGTGTGTGTGTGTGTGTGTGTGTGTGTGTGTGTGTGTGTGTGTGTGTGTGTGTGTGTGTGTGTATGTCCCACAAAACACATTAATATAACCTCTAAATCAGGCATTAATTTAATTAATGAAATATTAGATGATTTTGTATGCATCTTGATACCAAAGATGTAACGTATGAATTTCAGAATAATATGCATGCTGCAGGCTGGAGTAGATAATTATCTTTAATAACACTGTTGAGAACCAGTGCGTAGTATATATTTGTGTATAGAGTAGTAAGAGATTTATGAGGCAAAGAGGTGAAAAACATTAATTCTATGAAATTATTTATTAAAGTTAGGATAAACGTATGGCAGAATGCACACAGAACAAAATATAATAACTTTATTGTGGAATGTGTGTATTAAATAGGAAATGTATTTATAAATTAGACTACCATTCAAAAGCTAGAGGGTAAAAAGATATATTCAGAAATATTATTATAGTTTGAAATAACTGTTTACTAATTCAGTGTATTTTCAAATGTAATTTATTTCTGTGATCCAAAGCTGAATTTTCAGCATCATTCCTCCCAGTCTTCAGTCTTCAGTGTCACATGACATGATTTGATAAGCAGAAGCTCAAAAGAAAATGTATTTGTTCATTTGATTTTATTTGTAACATTATAAATCTCTTTAACCTCACTTTTGAGCAATTTAATGCATTCTTATGAAAAGTTAATTTATTACAGTACTTTGTTTTTTGATCCAAAAATGTGATCGTAGGATTTATTGATTGTCTGACAGATAATATATCATATTTTAGTTTCATATTCTTGCTTGTATGGCAAACAGATCAAGAGCATTTGAAAAAGGCAGGTGGGAATCAGTATTCAGCGTCACACAACTTCACACCACAAGCTGTGTTTTGTGTGATCTCTAACAGAAACGGCAGAAGAAGGAGTCAGTCCATCTGTTCAGAAAGCGTTTGCCTCCATGATCGGAGAGGGACTGGAGGAGTGTGTGGAGGAGGATGAAGATGATGAAGATGGGAAGATGGAGTGGAAAGACATCGGAGAGGAGGATGGAGACGACGACGACGATTATGAAGAAGAAGAAGAGGAAGAAGAAGAGGAGGACAATGATGGCAATGAAGTCACACCCGGAGATGTGTTTGCCTTAGAAATGGAGCTGAACCGTGAGAATAAAAAAATGATGAAGGTTGGTAGATTGCCCTGCTAGGTCAGAAGCATTAATAATCAATGACAATAAAATATAAAAAATATATATATTTTACATTTTGATCTAGTTGCATATGCTAAAATGGGTTATTTATTATTATTATTTATTATGTTTTGAGTTTTTGCATAAAGAAGTATCAGA
Organism: Carassius gibelio; assembly: GCF_023724105.1. Lineage (NCBI taxonomy): Eukaryota > Metazoa > Chordata > Actinopteri > Cypriniformes > Cyprinidae > Carassius > Carassius gibelio. The sequence goes on from NC_068396.1 coordinate 5,998,222, forward strand.
AGAGTTCTCTCTATTTTTTGATGCATTTATATGCATATGTCATGATGCACACTTGATGCATACAATTAGTATTCTTTAATGATTAGTTATGATTTTATTAGATTCATTTATTTTAAGATTAATCCGTTTTTATTTGTAGTTATTATTTTAGGCATTTAAAAATGCTGATTTAAGTTAAATAGTTAAATGTGTATTTAAACAAAATATACAAATATTTTACTAAAATTATATATTAATATAAAAATAGTTAATTCATTATATTTTGCTTTATAAATTCAGGAAGTACTTTAGTAATAGATTAAGAGTTTCTAAATAAATAAATATCAGAAATAACTTTTTGCTAACGTATACAGGTATCAATAATCACTGTTTTTGATCATGATAATTGTATAGCATTGATCAACTCTTCAGTTTATTATAAGCAGATTGGTTTGTTTCTGTTTTTCTAGGAGAGACGTCACCGCAGTAAGTTACCACGGGCTCTCAGAGGACTCATGGGAGAGGCGAACATCCGCTACGCCAGAGGAGAAAAGGATGATGCCATCCTGATGTGCATGGAGATCATTCGCCAAGGTGAGTTTTGTTGTTGTGGTTATTTGCTGTGATGATAAAAGTTGACCCCGGTCACTCGAACAAAAAGAGACACAGTGTTTTGATTGTAGTGGTTTCTTCACATTAATCAGCAGTGTCGTTGAATAAACCCTCATGTCTCTCTCAGCTCCTCTGGCATATGAGCCGTTCTCCACACTGGCTATGATCTATGAGGATCAGGGGGACATGGAGAAAGCGCTTCAGTTCGGACTGATCGCTGCTCATCTGAACCCCAGTGACTGTGAGGAGTGGGTCAAACTGGCAGACATGTCCCTGGAGCAGGACAATGTCAAACAAGCCATCATCTGCTACACTAAAGGTCAGGATGCGTATCTACACTGCTGTTCAATGGCCTGAATTATCTTCTGCTCACCAAGCCTGCGTTTATTTAATTACAAATGGAGTAAAAGAGTAACATTTTGAAATATTAGTACAGTTTAAAATAACTTTTTTTAATGGAACATAATTTAAAATGTAATTTATTTCTGTGATGCAAAGCTGGCTTTTCAGCAGCATTACTCCTTTGTTGAAAACAGTTGTGCTGCTTATATTTTTGTGGAAACCATAATACATTTTTTCAGGATTTTTTCCTGAATAAGAAGTGCAAACAAACTTTTCTAACCATGCATTTATAACCAGGCCTTTACTGTCCTTGCTGATCAGTTTAATCTATCTATCTATCTGTCTGTCTGTCTGTATGTCTGTCTGCATCTGTCTGTCTGTCTGCTATCTGTCTGTCTGTCTGCGTCTATCTGTCTGTCTGTCTGTGTCTGTCTGTCTGCATATATCTATCTATCTATCTATCTTATCTGTCTGTCTGTCTGTCTGCATCTGTGTCTGTCTGCGTCTGTCTCTCTGTCTGCATCTGTCTGTCTGTCTGCATCTATCTATCTATCTATCTATCTGGAGTTTTATTTCTGTACTAATAACAATAATATTACGGTACTTTATAAAAATTCTGTATAGAATATCTTTTTTGTTCATTATTTATAGTTGTTATAATTATTCTTATTTGTTCTTGTTGTAAATCTGTCGCTCTTCATATCTTAGAAAAAAGTTTCTTAAAATATTTGGCTTGGCTTTAAAATCAAATAAAAAGTGAGATGAAGTGTATCGCTGTTTACTAACAGTCAATCAGGTGACTCTAATTCAGCAGAGGTTAAAGTACTGAGATGACTTTGTAAAATGTGTTTCAAGAACATGATGTCTACTGCTTTGTTCGCAGCGATTAAATGTGACCCCAGTAACGTTCAGTACCTGTGGGAGCGCTCAAGCCTGTATGAGCAGGTCGGGGAGCACAAGCAGGCCATGGACGGGTATCGCCGCATCCTCAGCCTGCTGCCTCCCTCCGACGGAGAACAGTTCATGCAGCTCTCACGAGACATGGCTAAGTACGATGCTCTCATCTTTTGTTAGACAAGGTTTTTTGCCCCGTAATTTAGTTTCAGGACCTTCCACCCTTTCGCTGACTAATAAACAGTTTTTGCTACTGTACCTTTAAGACTTCACATGTAAGTAGCCTCTGTTATTATCTGTATTGTTGTTTACATGTTAATGAGCTCATGGTTGTTCCATTAATGCCATGACAGCTTCTGAAAGCTATGAAGTACATATCTCTGCTTGTATAGTCTGTAACCCCAGAACTGTGCATGTGTTTATTTCAGGAGTTACTATGAGAGCAGCGAGTTGCCGTCCGCTATCGGAGTCATAGAGGAAGCTCTGGAGAGTCATCCTGAACTCGTCTCACATGAGTGTGTCAACATGGCTGCTGAACTCTACATAGCCAATCACCAACATGATAAAGCTCTGGAGGTGAGGTCAGAAAAGACTAGCAGGCTTTCAGTGGCAAACAGTGAAATATAGAGAGCAGAACAGGGTAATGGATAAGACGTGATGCCATTATGTAACTATCAAAAAGACAGAAAAAATACTGTAGCTAAAGTTAAAGTGGCTCTGTAATTGAAAAAATTGAGTAGGAATCGGAGTAGGAAGATGATTTAAATCCTTTGTAAATATCAGTGCAGAATTACGTGAAATAATTCGGTATTTTCCACAATTAAGTTGCTAAAATGTTTACAAACAATTTATAATATATATATATTTTAGTCCAATATTATAAATAACAATGAGCCTATGCATTATATTTACCTTAAAGACTGGAACTACTGTATTAATTAAATCTAATGAATATAGAAATATGAATTGTATTATTAGTAATGAATAAAGAAATATAAAACATTTTATGTCAGTGCACACTTACATAAAAATAGTATTCTGTAATTATTTAAGATTGTTTAGCTATTTTAATTTTTATATTAATTTATTTTTATTATTAAAATCATTGTTTATAATGTAAAAAAATGTTACAAAGTGGTGATTTTAAACAATATCTTTACAATTTTTAAACTATCTCATGTCGTAATTCACACTTGATGCAAGATGGTTCTAAGTTGCTCACCTTTTTACAACTATTGTATTCATTTGAATGGAAATGGTAAAATGTTTGCATCTGTAGGTGCTGGTGAAGTTTTGTGGGATCGTTCTGAAAAGAGAGGAGAAGGAGGAGACCGAGACGCAGACGGAGACGGCTGACAACACGTCTGCTCAAGACACAGAAGGAGACGAGGAGAAAAAAGAATCCGAAGAGGAAAAAGGTAAGACAAAAAATAAATGTTTTGTCATAATGTGTAATGCTGTACCACAGGTAATGATGATAATGAAAACAAATAAATAAATGTTTAATAACAATGGCATGTTTTCTTCTATTCATTGTGTGCTTTATATTATGCAGTCTTTGCAGTGTAGATTTTAGTTTGGCAGGACTAGTCTGATAGCATTATGTTTTGAATGCATAGGCAAAATCATAGAGGTGGAGATTCCTGATGATGTCCCCATTGACATCAGAGTGAAGATGATGGTGTGTCTCATCCACCGGAACGTCATCAAACCTCTGGATGTAAGCACATTTACACACGTGCACAAGCTCTCATTTATACAACTCGTTTCCAACTAACGTTTTTGGTTTCTAAACAGGTTTGTTTAAAAAAAATGTCTCGCCTTGTATTGAATACGTTTTAACTGAACATTTGCAAACCCATGCCTTCTATTTTAAGGAAAATATTTGTGTTTATTTTAAATTGTGTATATTCACAAATACCTGCTGAATGCTGTTTTAACATTTAGAAGGAATACTTTATATCACTTTACTTTAAGGTTGTACATGTTGTTACACACATTACATGCACTTCCTATTATACTAACAATCAATTATGCATAATTACATGCAAGTAATTCTAATCCAAACCTTTACCATATAGTAAGTACATGTAATTAATTAATATTACTCCGTTTTTAAATGTATATATTACACTGTTACAAGGACACCTTAAAATAAAGTGTAACAGCAACATTTTAACACTTAAAATGAGCAAATGACATCTTTAAAATGATGGAATAAATGTGATGACTGATGTCTCATCCATATTTGATTTTCTTGCCGGTGACATTTCGGCTTTAGCCCATGCTGACGTCACTGATGGAGCAGAGCCCAGAGGAGCTGGGTGATTTGTATTTGGACGTGGCCGAGGCTTTTATGGAAGAGGGCGAGTATAACTCTGCCCTGCCTCTGCTCTCCGCCCTTGTCTGCTCGGAGAGATACAACCTGGCAGTCGTTTGGCTCCGACATGCAGGTTCCATGCTTTATTGCACTAAATCTGGAAAAGCAATGATTAATATTAGTTAAATGACGTGACATGTCATCTTGTTTGCAGAGTGTCTGAAGGCGCTTGGTCATTTGGAGGTTGCAGTAAAGAGCTACAGTAAGGTTGTTGAAATGGCTCCACTCCATCTAGATGCGCGTCTGGCCCTCTCCACCCTCCAGCAGCAGTTGGGACGTCCCAACATGGCCCTCAAGGCCCTGGAGCCCATGTATGATGCTGAAACCCTTGCACAGGACTCTTCTGCTGCCCAGCAGGTAGTTCAGTTCTTTTATCTAACCAGGTTAAAACCAGATTAAAATCTCTTTACCTAATTTACCTATGGTTAAAACATGTTATTTTGTTAAAAGTAACTTAAACTCATTTAGTGACGCTAACGTGGTAAGCTTTATGGTATCCTGTAGGTAATTCTAAGGGGAGGTGGCATTATATGTAAAACCTTTTTTCCCTATCTCTGTTCGAACCCTAGGAGCTTTGAGAAGCATCAAATCATTTGAGCAGAGTTTGTAGCTGTTTGTAGTTTTAGTTTTTATATCAAGTAATGTGTTGGGACATTCATATATAGTATATCACCATAATCCAACAAAGGTAGAAATGTTGCAGATACCAGATATTTTCTACCATTAAATGAATATATGGTTCTGTTTCTGTAATAAAAACCAAGTTTTAGCTTAAGTTTGGAAATTAATTTGTCAATATGCACTTTAAAACTTAACTGACTATCCAATACAGTGCCCAGATATCTATAACAAATAACACATTCAATTTTAGTGCCTTGCAATGATAAAATATCAGGAAAGATTTTTGGTTCCACTTTAGAGGTCGAAAACATCATTAATTTAGTCTTATCTATATTTAAAACACGCTTAAGTTGACAAAGGCGAGACTGAACATTATTAAATGCTGACTTTAAACCTTGAAGTGCTTGTGAAGCTGATGACGTGAAGCAATAAATAACAGTATCGTCTGCATAAAGATTATTTTTATTGTTTGGGATGTTATCACACATATTATTTATGTATAATGAAAATAAAATAGGTCCCAAAACTGATCCCTGAGGGACACCCTTTGAAACTGACAGGACAGATGACATACAGTCTTTCAAGACCACAGACTGTGTTCTACCTGATAAATAGCAGAATAGCAGAATCAGAAAGACCAACAGTTGCAAGTCTTTTTAAGTTGTTTAAGTAGTGTTTTAAGTAGTGTTTGTATGTGTGGACACTGAGTTGAGCTTGTGTTTGATTATGTGTGTGCTGTTTTTCAGGAACTGAAGCTGTTGCTGCATCGCTCGACTCTTCTGCATGCTCAAGGACGCACTGATGATTACATTGATACTGTACTGACCATGCTGTCCATGCTCCTGAAGGTCAGAATCAGACTGTGCTAAATATCTGATAGTGATGTAAAGAGAGCCGTGTGTGACTTGTAGCAAGTATAATATGATATATACATAATAAAGTTCTGGCAGAGATGCACAGAAATGGCAGCATATACTACCATTCACTAATATTTTTTTATAAGATAAGTCTCTTATGAGCACCAAAGAAGCATTTATTTGATCTAAATAAATAAATAAATCAAATTAAAAAAAGAATAATTAAAAAAGAATAAATACAAAAACGTTTAATATTATTGCTAATTAAAGTAACTGCTTTCTGTTTGAAAATATTTCAAAGTGTAATTTATTCCTGTGATGCAAAGCAGAATTTTCATGAATGAAGAGCTTTTAGGCTCGAAACGTCAACTGTGGTGAGGACATAAATATTTTCTTCTTTTGGAGCTGATGTGTATATCTGATTGATCAGACTATTTTTCATTAATTCATTACTTGCAACTGTGTATAATATATTGTCAGATTCAGTTTAATATAGGTATACCATATATTTTTTAAACACATTGTTTATATGAAAAACTGAAAAAAGTTGGCACACCTAGGCTCCAAAAAAAAAAAAAAACAATTAAATAATGTATATGATTATCACACAGAAAATCTTTTTAATAGTCTGCCATCGTATTTTATCTATACCTGAATAATCTGATGAATCGGGCCGTATACAATTGAAGCAGCCTATATCAATGTTTATTCAATTACCCAGCTAATATTGGTAGCAAACCACTCTTAAAGCGCTAGTTGTTAATCCCTGCTCTCTGACTACCAGGTTTAGGAGACTCTAAATGAATCCTCTCCATCTAAAGTTTGTGTTTTCTGTTTCGTGAAGGTGGCGATGGTGAGGGCTAAGGTGTGTGTCGTCTCCGACAGGTCCTCTGGAGTCAAACATCTGAAGCTCATTAAAGTGTCAAGCAACAACCTGACAGAGATTGTCGACCAGGAGGCAGCGTATCTGGATGTGATAGGTGAAGCACATCAGAGTTAGCTACAGTAACACTCATTCATTGTGCCTCAGTCTTGAGGATCACAGAATGAATTCTACCATCGATAATGTTTACATGCTACAACCCAGCATTCTGGTTCTTTAAAGTCAACAAATTGTCTCCACATCTGGCTTAGTATCTCAATGTCTTTCTCTCTCAGGTAAGACGAGTGTCCTCTCTCGAGACGACTGGTGGAAGCTGTTACTGCGCTGTTTGGCCGTTCTGTGCGAGGTGAAGCGCTTCGCTGAGGCCGAGTTATTAGTGGACTCCACTTTAGAGTACTATTCCTTCTACGACGACCGCGTGAAGCGCAAAGAGCTGGAATACCTCGGCCTGTCCGCCGCCTTCCTCGACCGCAACTTCCGCAAAGCTTATGACTACATAAGGTCAGATAAATCTGTCTAAATATTCAGCATCCTAAAGAAATAAAATCAGCCAATGAATCAAAACCTGGTTTGGCTTATTTGATTTATTTGAGGCATGTTTAAAACACAGAATTTACATCGAATTTTCCATCGAAAATTTTATTTATTTTGGTGTAAGATGTAAAATGCACGTTTTCCTATTCTTTGTTTTAAAATATTTTTTTTTATTTCTTGTTTATACAGTATTTAGCTAATTTGATCATAGTTTTATCATGTTTAAAACACAGAATCATGCATTGTCCTCTATTTTACTTGTTCAGTTTTTAGTTAAAATGATTTATTGATTAATTTAACTGATTCATTCATTCTTATTATTTCATGTATATAAATTGAACACAATAAAAAATATGTTTAAAACAGACAAACCCACATTTACCACCAAAATAAATACAGTTTGCGAGGAAATGTCGGATTGGGAGTTTCATGCATGAAACCATGATCAAATTAGCGGCATAAACAATCACACAAGGGCCAACATTCGTTTAAATCTCAAGATAACCTCAAGTCTAATATCTGAGAAATGGTTCTCTGAGGAATAGTGGGTTGAAAATCAAGTTGGAGGCTAAAAGTTTCTTCATTTGATCGCAAAGTGGAATTAATTTGATTTGAGAAGTGGCTTTAAGTGACCATTTGGTCTTCTTTCTCACTAGAGAACTTGTCTTTAAGTACTTTCTATATGTACACTCTATCTGTTCCAGGTTGATGTTAATGGACAATGTGGAACGGACTCAGCTGTGGAACGTGTTTAATCAGGTTACCCTGCACTCTCAGGATGCCAGACATCATCGTTTCTGTCTGCGTCTCATGCTCAAACATCCCGACAACCATGCGCTCTACCTTCTCAACGGACACACCTCGCTGGTTTCTGGGACCTTCAAACATGCACTTGGTATGGTTTAGACATTTGCTATCCCACAATTCTGGTGTTTATTACTAGGTTTTGCACATGAGTGTTTCATAGGTAGTTTGCGTTTGAGTATCGTCATAATTGGTGAAAAATGCACCATTAAAAATGTTTTATTACTATAACTATGATTAATATACTTTCTCTTCACTGATTAGGTCAGTACATGCAGGCGTTCAGAAACCAGCCCGATCATCCTCTTCATAGTTTGGTTGTGGGTCTCACATTCTTTCACATGGCTTGTCAGAAGTTTGTCATGAAAAGGCATCCACTCATTGTGCAGGTACAGTAAGATGTGTGTGTTTCTGAACTTGTTACCTTTGGGAGTAAAGTTGCTGAAATTTCCCTTCAAGTTAGCTTTATTAGATTGTGCTATTAAAAAAATTTAAAGAAAGAAAGAAATTATAAAGAAAAAAAGTTTTGGTTTAATAAAGTTACTTAATTTATTATAATATGTTTTTTTAATTGTTATATTTATACATTTTGCCCATTAATTTACTGCTTCATTCAAGGGGGTTGTATTACAAATGTATTTGAGTTTTTATTTTATTTAATTTTATCTGTTTTTTTTTTCATATGCCCATGTGGCAGTAATGAGAATTTATGGGGCAAATGTGCTTAATTGTCATAAATATAATGACTAGTCGCAAAAACTCTTAATGGTCCTAAAGTAAAGTTAAGTAATAATTGTATTAATTTTTTTAATGGGAGGATGTCAACAAGATGTCCCTGTTTAGATAGATAGATAAATAAATCCCACATGTTTTGGTTGTTTATCAGGGTTTCTCGTTCCTGTGGCGCTATGTGGATCTCCGAGGTCATTGTCAGGAGTCTCTGTATAATATCGCTCGGGCTTTACAGCAGCTGGGACTCGGTCATTTAGCCATTCACTACTACGAGAAAGCCCTCACCCTCCCCCCACTCAAACTGGAGGTAAGATGCTTTCAGTTTAATATCTGTATGATCCAACATACATCCATAAATCATCCCAGAGATCTCCCAAATTCTCTCAACATGAAACACATTCAGAAGCTCTGTGCTGTGTGTGTATATATATATATATATATATATTAGGGGTGCTCCGATCACGATCGGCCGATCGTTAATGCGCATTTCGTCAGTAAAGCCGGTTTTCTAATCAGCGGTTAATTCCATCAGGTGTGTGATTTCACATAGAGCAGCTGTTACTACACAGAGCCGTTGTTAACTGAGAAGATGGGCCAATAAACGCTGAAAATTAACGTGATTTGCGCATCTTCTCTATTAACAACGGCTCTGTGTATTAACAGCTACTCTATGTGAAATCACGCACCTGATGGAATTAACCGCTGATTAGAAAACCGGCTTTACTGAGGAGATACGCATAGCGATCGGCCGATCGTGATCGGAGCACCTCTAATATATATATATATATATATATATATATATATATATATATATATATATATATATATATATATCCACATATTAATAGGCTGTTTTCAATGCTTTATGACTTTAAATGATTTCTCTTGTCATTTGAAGGGGATTGATGATGATCAAGTGGACTTGAGAAGAGAGATTGCCTACAACCTGTCCCTCATTTACCAGTCCAGTGGTAATAAGGAAATGGCCCGCCATGTCATCTATACGTACTGTACTGTCTGACTCGATGCGTGATCAGACTCGGGAGTATAGTTGATTTTATAAATGAATTTATGATTTTTTTTTTTTTCAATAAATGTATTTATTAAATCTTTGCATCGAGTATGATTTTATGTGTAGTTCAGGTGAAGAATGAGTTTTCAATTCAAGAAAAACTAAATCAAAGAATTTAAAGTACAATACAATTGTCACCTTTTTTGGATAAATAGTATAAAATATGATTTTATTGGAATCCTGTAGCTGGAGTTTGAGTTTATGTGCTGTTAAGTAACGTATATAGGAAAGCTAAGCTTTATGGAAACACCTAATATGGAGATTAATTCAGCTCCAAACTGACTTTTCTTAACACTTTGTTTTGTAAGTAATTCAGCCTTGTGCTAACTTTTTGTAAGGGTATTTATTTTAATACAGTGCTTTCAATAGTTTACTAAAATGAAAATTTGCTGAAAATATATTCGCCCTCAGGTCATCCAATATGTAGACGAGTTTGTTTCTTAATGAGAACAGATTTGGAGAAATTTAGAAATAATCAACTGTTCATCAGTGGCTCCTCTGCAGTGAATGGGTGCCGTCAGAATGAGAGTACGATGATAAAAACATCACAATAATTCACACCACTCCAGTCCATTAATTACATCTATCATGTCTTGTGAAGTAAACATCTGCTTGTTTTGGTCGGTACAGTTTTAGGCGACCTGTTCTATTATAAAACCTAATTGTTTTTGTTTTTTTCGTCTCCACCCTTGTTAACCCCCGACTATAAGAAATGAATCAGTTCACGTTATTGAATCAGTTCATTTGAATCATTACCATCAACCGTTTCCAAGCAAACGCTCCAATGAATCCTTTGAGTCTTCACAGAAGTGTTTCAACAAGTTGTTTCCACAAGTATCCAAACAGAGCAGCTTTAGTGTCTAGACCGAATGGCAATTTATTTTTTAACTGTTCAGTTAAATTACATTTATAGTCTAATATAATGTTGTGTAGCTACAACTTATTTTAAAGGTGGCGCTATTTACTCGGAATGTTGTCTTGCAATGCACAATTTTATTTTCGGTCTTTAGCCGCTGTTGTTTTTAGCATTTCACCGTGTTGTATTTTTAAGCTACCGTTACATGTTAACAGAACTACTCAACTTGTAAAATACATTTAATGTTATGTAACTACTCTTTGACGACTATTTTGTTTAACTTTAGCTTAACTCTCTCAGTCTTACATACGAAAAGATTCGGAACAGCTAAAGACTTTGAACCAGTTGTGTGTGAACAACCCGTTTAGAACGAATCATTCAAAGGAACCGGTTCAGAAGGTTGACTCGTTGGCGAATCGAACATCACATCAGTGTGAGTGGACACCTCCCTCTCGTGCGCTGCGCGGAAGCTCAAAACAAAAGCAGACGCAAAGCCCGTGGAATTAATCCAACACAAATGCAAAGCAACATTCAGCGAAACGCATCTCTTGAGCGTTTAGATGAAGCTGTACATCCGACCACGCGCGTGTTTTGGTTGCGGTACGAGTGTTTTCAGTGGGTTTGAGGTAGGCACTGAGCGGATCTGGGGCTCTTTGTAAATGAATTAGAGATGCACGCGGCTGGATCCAGGGTGGACGCTGACCCACACTGCGCAGTAAATATCCTCTGGGCTGGGCTCGGAGAGGTTCGGTCGGGCTGAGACGGATGGTTTAGGAGGAAGAAGTGCGCTGGACCCTCACAGAGGCCCTCAGCTGCGCACATCAGCTGGTCCGAGCATCCCCGTGTGTTTATTTGAGCTCTCAATTCATCATCACCTTTATTTGACGGTAAGTGACAGTGTTTACCTATATGTGCATTTAATTTGGATTAGTTGGCAAATTAATACATGCATTAATGTTGTAGTAAAAATCAAATTGGCGTTACAATCTGCACTTTATTGCTGGGTAGTTATTCTTATGAAAAAAAGTCAAATTACGTGATTTGAATATTACATTTATAACATAAAAATTTTGTACAATATGTAGCCTACTACTTTAAAGGTCTAGAATTGCATGTCATATAATCGGTCCTTCAAATGCCACAGGTTATAGATTTCTGTTGTTTAACCCAAATAATAAGACGCCCAGAACCTGTAGCATTTGAGGGCCAAATTCTATTGCATTCAGTTCAAGGCACTTTTAAAGTCTGAAATGTGGAGTAAATTTATGTTTCCTGGTGCATCGAACTGGTTATTATGCATTTGCCACAAAAAGACCGTAACAGTAAGTAGCCTACTACCTGGTTGTTTTCCATGCACTTGTTTACTAAAATATTGATTACCAGTGTAGCACATCCATTGTTTTGATGCAATGGTAAATTCATTATAATGAGCACCTGTTCCTTAGAATATGGAAACAAAAGCATGCATATTATATAATCTATTTAAATATGTTGTGTTTGCTGTTGCCTTACGGTTGGGGAATTTGGGCCCTTAAATGTTTCAGGACTTCATGTGTGCATATGCATGAATCAATTAAAAGTGACAAAATATACCGTGTTAGGTTGAGAGCTGGTTATTTTCTTGCATATTTAGAGTAAATCGCTGCCTCGCATACACATCAGATTAATTTGACAATATTTATGCAGATTTCATTTGGGATTTTGGCCAAAACTGATAGCTATGAGCATTTTTGTGCTTAAAAATAAATACAGTATACAAATGTGTAATAACCAGCATCATTTATGTAGAGTGTTGATTCAGACTTTGTTTTTATAGCCTACATCAAATTTACATTTGTATTTTATACAGTAGGCACAAATATATGTACTTCAGTGGTTCTTAGTATTCGTGAAGAAAACTCTTCTAAAACGATATTTGCTGTGTAGGGTGCTTGAGTTGTGTCTAAATGGTTATTTACAGTTTTTGGTGGTTATGTATAGGTTTTCAGGTCAGTTGTAGGGTTACTGAGTTCTATTAAACACCAAAATGACATTTCTAAAGACATCTGGCTGTAAGGAAAAAAATGTTTTGGTTAATTGTACAGCAGATCTGAAGTGTGAGGCGATAAATGCCACATGCTCTGGATTTTTCTATTCCTTTGGTTTTACATTGTGAGTTCTGGTTGTCCAATCAGATAACATGCATTTTTAGTTGTGTTGTGGGCAAAATGTCTAAAAAAGTCATTCAGACACGCCTAGCCGAAAGTTTCCAAGACTAGTTTTCATCACAAGTAATGAGGTCATATGAAGCTTTGCTTTGAAGAGCAGCTCCAAATTCCCACTTCAGGACTATTTAGACCATCTATGTGATCTGTGGATTAAATGACACAGTTAAAGCTGGTGGCTCAGTCATTAATGCCTCGCCTAGACTCAGTTTCAGGATGGCCTGGTTCTCGTTCAATCCAATATTCGCCTTTCTTAACAAGCTCAATTGGTTGGATATCCATTCAGATTCATTTCTGAGAGCCGCTCAGGTGTTGTGAATACAGTCTGCTTTGCATGAAATTCCCAGTGTTCTTTTGGACTCATAAAATAGCTAAACTCTTCAGATTTAATTGTTTAGTTTAGCGCTACAATGCAAAAAGTCCGTCTGGGCCTTGCAATGTTTGATCAAATCATCTAAGTATGGATTCATCTCTGTGGGTAGAGATGTTATTAGACATCGGATCAGACAGTTTTGGATGAACAGCAGCAGCATAAGGTGGAGACTGATAGAGTCTGACCTCATTGGACAGTAATATATGGTTTGAGAGGGCTGTAGAGATGGACGGACAATAGAAGCTTTCAATAATGGTCTACAGGAATCAATTCGGCTCAACTCATTGTACTTTATTGGCATGTTTACTTTTCGTATTGCATGAGTAGACACAATTAGCTCTGTGGTCGAGATGGTATAGGCCTAATGATCAAGTAAACCCATAATGTGTTTAGTTTCTGACTAGATTAGCAAGGATATGGGTATTTGCATTCTGCATATTTACTTCGTATCCCTCCACTGAGAGACTGGCATCTATTCATGAGGAATTGAACATGTAATGTTATTTTAAAGTTACAGTTGATTATGCACTTTAGATAAAGTCAACCTACTATTAAGTCAATCGCAAGCAATTTTACTTCTGTAATATGGTGAATGTTCAACTGAAACAGCATGATAATAATAAAATGTAAGGTCCTTCAGGCCTTCGTGAGTGGAAAAGGAAGGTTGTTTTAGAGGATGTTTTGATAAAAGATTATTTTTATTATTATTATATTTTTTTTTTGAAATAGCATGCACATTTGATAACATTTACATTTATTCATTTAGCTGATGCTTTTATCCAAAGCGACTTACAATTGCTATATATGTCAGAGGTCGCACGTCTCTGGAGCAACTAGGGGTTAAGTGTCTTGCTCAGGGACACATTGATGTCTCACAGTGGATTCGAACCCGGGTCTCTCACACCAAAGGCATGTGTCTTATCTGCGCCAACACCACCCCTATACTACAGTTGGGAACAGGTTTTAAGAGATGCTAAAAGGCCTTGAAATATTGTAGTAAGTTCTGACAGATAGATCAAATTAACCATGTGAGGAAGGCATTTCAACTCATTTTAAATTTAAACATTTAGCATACTCTTTTATCCAAAGCAACTTACAGTGCATTCAGGCTAACATTTTTTACCTAGCATATTTCCTGGGAATCAAACCTACAACCTTTTGCGCTGCTAATGCAATGCTCTACCACTGAGCCACAGGAACAATGTGAACAATTTGAATTCCATCATTCATCAGTTCTTTGTCAAGTGTTTTGTCAAAGTCATGTAAGGTGAAACCAACTAAGCCTGCCAGAGTTTCATGAGCATGACCTGACTTACCTTATTATCTTGCAGAATCCATGTGGGGCATCTAGACAGGTGCTTCTCTGCCACACATTTATAGTGCTTATTATTGGCTTTTAGTACTGATACAGTCTACCATTCAAAGGGTTGGGGTCTGTAAGATATTATGGTAGCACTTTATTTTACAGTCCTGTTCCTCATGTACATACTATGTAGGCTACTTATTATAGTAATTATAAATATAAACTATTATATTTAATACTATTAAATTAGGGCCGGGACTCGATTTAAAAAATTAATCTAATTAATTAGAGGCTTTGTAATTAATTAATCGAAATTAATCGCATTTTAATCGCAGATAAATATTTGATCTGGGAACAGTGAGAAGTAATTTTCTTTCACATGGATTTATAGTATACCATTGAATAATGACTGAATACATAAGCTTAAGCAACAAAATATTGTTTATTTTTGTTCAACCAAGTCTAGCAGACCAGTGCAATTTTTGCCATGAAGTGTAGCAATAGCATATTTAGAAACAATTTAGAAATAGTACATTTCAGAAATTCAGGAAGCTTATATGTGCTGGAACCTTTTGTAAAGTGTATTTTAAGTAAAACACAAAACTGTCAATTACATTCAGAACATTGGGAACACTGACTATTAGAAAACATCTCTCTGTTGATTCAGAGGCCATAACATACTAAGTCCAACTCTCAATAATCTTGGCCAAAACAATAAAGAGTTCAACATAAACTGTTGCACCAACAAAATAATACATAGTTCAACATAAAGTGTAAAGTCCACGCTAGCTGCTATATGTTTTGCGTTTAGGTGATACTTGAGGCTCCATGTGCTGCTGCGGTGATATGCGAACGCTAGTTGGTGCTCCAGTATAATCGGTCCGCCGAAACTCATCCAGTGAGAGACGTTCCGCAGTGCAAAAATAAGTTATTAAAAATGCGGGAATTTTTTTTGTGTAATTAATTAATCTTAGTTAACGCGTTATTTTTTTATGTAATTAATTAATCTCAATTAACGCGTTAAAGTCCCGGCCCTATATTAAATATAATAGTAATAGGTACTAACCCTGAACCTACCCCTAAACCTAACCCTACCCCATGTAGTTACCTTGTATTACCAGAACTTTCTTAGATAAATACACTGTAAGTACACTATAAGTATGTTAGTACACGTACTTTAAAATAAAGTGCAACCGATATTATGATTGAATTTTAGTTTTCCTTCTTTTTTTTTTTCTTTTTTTTAGAAATTAGGCCTGATGCTATCATTCAGACAGGATGCATTAAATTCATCAAAAGTTATGATAAAGACATTGTCACAAAGGATTTTTATTGGAGAGGTTATTCTTTTGAACACTGATAATGATCAGAAATGTTTCTTGAGCAGTAAATCATATCAGAATGATTTCTGAAGATCATGTGACTGAAGACTGGAGTAATGATGCTGAAAATTCAGCTGCGCATCACAGAAATCACATTTTAAAATATGTAATTTAATATTAAAATGTTATAAATTGTCATAATATTTCACAACATTACTGTTTTTCTGTATTTTTATCAAATAAATGCAGACTTGGTGAACAGTACTTTTATTAAAAACAAAAATGGGTTCTTTTGTTTGGTTATAGGACAACAATTTGCATGCAAGATTTTACTATATTCATTTTGTCTGACTGTATATCTAATTTCTTATGCTGAGAACAAATCTCTGTTATATAAAGACGAGAAGTAGGGACAAAAAAAGAAAATAAAAAAATAATGGTAATTTACATGCGCCTTTCCTGAGATAATTTTAAAATTGTCAGATGTGCCAGTTGCCTCACGAGATGATTTATTCTGCTTTGAAACTAATATCTGATATATTTGATTTAATGGGGTGGTTCACAGTTTTTTTGTTCTAGGCTTGATTGTGTTTTTTGGGTGCAGTCTAACATGTCAATGCTTTTTTTTTTTTTTTTCTTCACATAATTTACCTTTATTCTTCACCACTCTGTCCCTTCTCCTATAAACACACTGATCATTTCCTGCTTTTATGAAGCACCTCCCTCAGAAATACGCGCCGGGATCTGATTGGTTACCTAGTCCAGTGTGTTGTGATTGGCTAAACGTCTCTCTCCTCTCTCCTTAGCAGCATGTGCTCCGGTTATATTGTAAACAATGGCGTCGTATGCCATGTTGCTTATCAGTTTGATCCCGATTGAGACGCAGATAATATTATCGAAGAGGATTGTGCAGAACCTCTGCAAGCACGGCTCTTAATGGCATGTTTTTTTTTGTTTGTTGTTGTCTCATACTTTTAGATACGCTGTTGTTTGTAATTGCTACTGCCATGTTTAATACTTCTCATAGCTATGTAAAAGTACTTGTATAAATTAGGGCTGTGCAAAAAATTCAATGCGATTTTCATGCACATCTCATCAGTATAGACGCTCCTTTAATTAGAAGTATTATCTCCAGCACGTGTGTTCAGATCAGGGTTGCCAGGTTTTCACAACAAATCCTGCCCTGTTGCTTCTCAAAACTAGTCCAAAACTAATCGCGATTCCAGGAGGTTCCCAGATTTACAATAAAAAAATTGCTTCCCGGGGTTAAAATGTAGGTTTTTTAAATTTTTTTGGCATGGTTGTCTTGGTAAAATTCGCATTTTAGGGGCTAAATATCACGTTATTTGTATGGGGTTGCTTGAAAGTCACGTTTTTGTAGGAATTAAACTGACATAATTTTAAAAGACGATATCTCCATTTGCATTGAATTTCAGCGCTGCAGCTTTGCTGATATTGTTTATGCTCAGACAGCAACATTACAAACTAACTAATGTTAAAAAAGAGAAAACGCAATCAACCACCCCTTTAAGCAGGTAAAAATAGGTCATTGGACATAAAATGAAATCCACAAACTTGAAATATTTTTTGTTCTGTTGTCATTTCATGAAACATCCATTTTAAGCAAATATGCAAAGAGATTCATAATCTGTGTGAAATCACTAAACATTTTTTCATATTGCATAGAATTTGTTTTATTAAAATTGTTTTATGCAGTGTATGTAGTCTATACATTTTAAATGTTACTGATTGTCTGACGTGAAAGTCGCTGTAAAAAATAAAAACATTTACAAAACCAATGTTATGTATAAGCTATAAAAGTATCCCAATTATACTAAACATGATTTGTGAGTAAAATGCATTTTTGTATGTTTGGCTTACTGGGTGGGCGTCTTGATTGCATCACCATGAAAGTGTGTGTAAGTTAGACATTCCTTGCATCAAATGCATTGTAAGTTGGTTTCTAATTTTGTGCATTTGTATGTTTACATGATCAGGTTTGCTGTTGAATCCTGGGATGAACGTATGTGATTGTTCCTGCGGCATTGTGTAAACCATGTAAGCTTAATTTGTGTGTTTTATTTTTGACTATGTGTTTTTGTGCACAGAGCAATCGCAGGAAGAAGTCAAGGCTCTTTCCTGGTGTTTCCTTGAGCAGCATGCATACTTGCACACACACTTAGACACAACTTACATCACTCTGTACCGTAAATAGAATATGCATCATGGCCTATTGTTCATCCAAACAGTGCGCTCACACTGATGTGGTATTTCTCTGCCTTATTTGTCAATACGGGCTGAAATGTTTGTCTGATAAACCTAGATAACCTTTATTGATTTATTAGGATTATTCTACAGCCAGATGGCTTTTGCACAATTAGTCAGCCTTGAGAAATTTTGTTGCTCAGAAGTAGCTCTTAGACTTTGGATGTTTGGGTTAAGTATGCGCTTTGTCTCAGATTGCCAGATGTGCCAAATGACCCTTCACAAACCGCTTGATTGACAGCCGATCTGACCAATCATAAAACAGAATTTTCCACCTTGTACAACAAACAAATCAGACAAACTTGAAAAATTTTGTGTATTGATGTCTTTCTGCGGTTGAAATAAAATACCTCCTGATTCTGTGCTTTAATAAATATGATGAACAGATGATTGATTCGCATGTCAGTTGAACTGAGATGCTACAGACCTTGTTTTATAAAGTAACCTGGTCTGTCTTGTCTGTTGCTGTGTTGTAAGTTTTCTCTATGCTCTGCAATGTATCTGACTTTTCTTGGCAAGTCTGAGGACAGTTTGAGACATTTTTGACTTTTTTTTTTAAACTCCGGTGGACAAATGTGAGATTATTTGTTACAATTAAAGTCTTTTTTTTATCTCTCTCTCTCACTCTCTCTCCCTCTATTTCTGATCAGTGTTATTTTAGTGTAATTAAGATACAGTTACAGTTTTTTATAATATTTTAGATTTTTATATTTTCTTTTTTTAATTAAAACTTTAGTTCTAGTAATTTTGTTTTGCTTTTATCTTTATTATTGTTATTATTATTATTAAATGGACATTTTTTCTAATAATTTTTATTTCAGTTTTAGCTTTAGTTATTTCAGTGCATCAAGTTAAACAAAATAAAAATTATAAATGTTGCATTGGCAACTAGCTAAAATATAAGTTCATGGTTTTATCTTTCATTTTTCTTCATTTAAACTTTATTATTGCTTTTATTTAACCCTTTAACTGTCACTGACCTGCATACAGGACGCCTACATTTACTTCACTATATTACAATGAAATCTAATCTAATCTTGACAAACTATATATCATTGGAAAGGTCTAAGACTCCCAAAAATATATTTTACCAATGCTTTTTGTTAAAGGGGGGGTGAAATGCTATTTCATGCATACTGAGTTTTTTTTTAGAGTTGGATTCCCATGCTAAACATGGACAAAGTTTCAAAAATTAAGTTGTACGTTTGAAGGAGTATTTCTGTTCCAAAAATACTCCTTCCGGTTTGTCACAAGTTTCGGAAAGTTTTTTTCGAGTATGGCTCTGTGTGACGTTAGATGGAGCGGAATTTCCTTATATGGGTCCTGAGGCACTTCTCCCGGAAGAGCGCGCGCTCCTGTATAGCAGAGCACTGAGAGACTGAGCACAGACAATCACTGATCAGAGCGAGAGCGTCGCGAAATGTCACTAAAGGAGTGTGTTTTTGGTTGCCAGGGCAAGACATCCCTGCACAGATTACCAAAGAAAAAACAGCATTAAGGGACCAGTGGATGGAGTTTATTTTTACAGAGCATCAGCGGAGTTGTGCAAGTGTTTGTGTTTGTTCCCTGCATTTCGAAAATGCTTGTTTTGCAAACAAAGCCCAGTTTGACGACGGATTTGCGTATCGTTTATTTCTTAAGGATGATGCAATCCCAACGAAAAAGGGTCACGATTGTGTGTTCGAACCGCAGGCGGTGAGAAAAACTGCTTCAAATATCTCTGCCTCCTTGTTATTGCGTCCCCTCCCATGCCGGAGACCCGGGTTCGAGACCCGGGTTCGAGCCCCGCTCGGAGCGAGTCGTTGCTGCTGCTGCTCTCGTTCAGTTTCAGCCTCGGGATCTGATTCTGGATCATAAATAAACGGCTGAATCTGACTGTAAGCCATGGTTTGTTTTGGATGATGTTTTTTTTTCCTCAAGGTAATGTCACAGCCTCCACATGCTCTCAACGCAAAAGCCTACTGGCGCTCGTGATTCTTTAGCTCCGCCCACATGTCACGCCTCCAGTCGGTCATGTTTTTCCGGGAAAAATCGGTACAGACTATCTTTCTGTTATGAATATAATAAAACTAAAGACTTTTTGGAGTTATGAAGGATGCAGTACTACTCTATAGGTACTCAAGATTAACAGGATATTGAGTGAAACCGTTTCACCTCCGCTTTAAAAATGATGTAGGAAAAGTAATAGATTTATGAAAAGAGTGCACCCTCAAAAATCTACATTATAACAGGAGTTCTGACCTTTGTTAATTAAAATTATTTTAAAATCAGACATTGCATTACCATATAAATGGCACATCAATATCATGTTACAAAATGTTTTCATTCATGAATTATACAAATTTAAGTTTGGAACGTGCACTATAAAGTCTATGTTCAAAAAACGTGAGTGACAGTTAAATTAATGGTTTCAGTTATTTACTGGTTTTAGCTTTAGTTTACTATAATCCCGCAACTGAAATATTAAAGTTGTATTTTTGCCCACTATTCTCATTCTTTGTCTTTTGCTAATTCACAGTTACTCTGAGGTTTTTTTGTATCAGCAGATAGAAACTGTAAAGATCTTACAAACGAGTTGCTAAGCAGGCAGTATGGTCACTCATGATAACAGTATGCATGAATAAACGGACATTAGTACCACTAGGAAGCGTGTGAACATGCTACATTAGTCTATTGTTTGGCTGTGAACGCCAGCTGGCATGCAGAAACCTGTCTCAGATATGGGTCAGTGCTTTGGCATCTGAGTGGCCGGGATGTGCTGGCTCATCTATAAATAGCGTCACCCTCAACGCTGTATAAATAAACAGTGAAATGATACGAGGTGTTGCTGTGCGGGGGCTAGTCTGCTTTGAGGGAATGTTTGCTCCTAAATCTCAAGCTTATCTACACTTGACCTGAGAAATGTAAATGCAGACGGAAAATATGACGCTAAAAGCATCAGTAGCTGTTTTGCTGTGTAGTTTTAAGCTGAGCTTATATGAATAACTATACAGTGATTGCTCTCGTTGCTGTAATATGACACGGTAACAGGAAAATGTGTTATAGTTTCATGTTATATTAAAAGCTGTCAAAATAACTTAAGAGTGTTTTTGACCCACATAAGTAGGACTTAAGTAGATCTTTTATATGTAATTTCACAATTCTATTTTTATTGAAATATGTTTAAAGTGTACTGCGTTATACTGACAACAAGCATTAATGGTAAACTAAAATGTGTCATTGTCATTTCTATGAAAAATTTAGTTACACTTTATTTTAAGGTGTCCTTGTTACAGTGTAATTATACATTTAAGAACTGAATCAAATTAATTAACTACATGTACTTAATTGAATGGTTAGGATTCGGTTTGGCTTAGGGTTGCTTGCATGTAATTATGCATAATTAATTGTTATCGTGATTGTAAGTACATGTAACGTGTAACAAGGACACCTCAAAATAAAGTGTTACCAAACATTTAAGCTGTGTTTAAATTTGTAATTGAAATGAAGTAGCAATTTAGTACAATTATTATATTTTAACTTTCCATGCCATATCCACTGACTGACTAGTTATTATCATTGTGTTGTTCAACACATCAAAATAAGTGTACTTTTTAAAAGCATGACAAGATTATTAAAACTGATATAGAATAAAACATTTGTAAAGATACAAAATACAGATACAAAATAATTGGTACAAAATAAAATCTAAAATGTTCGCTCAAGTGTGTCTTTAAGTACACAAGTGGCCTTTTATTTCCTTAGTATTATATTATCTACAAGCACAGTTTTTATATACTTTTAAGATTTGAAGTCCTCTACAAATACACATTCAATTTAGTGCAATTTCTTCTAATTATGTTCTCCATGGTTAGGTTAGGTTAGGTTAGGTTACGTTACATTACGTTAGCTTACATTAGGTTGAGTTAAATTAGGTTAAGTTAAGTTAGGTTTTTAATTTTAATAGTTTTTATAATTTGATTTTATGTACGTGTTTATTTAATTTTATTTAAATTGTAATATCAGTGACTTAATTGTCGATCAAAATATTCAATATATAAAGCAGAAGAAATATGCACATACTGAAGCCTTTATATTGATGATCATTTAGCGTTGTGTGTGTTGTAGTGTTGTGCCTGAGTGCTCTAAGTTCAAAGGTAAGGCCTCTCAGTAGAGGCATTAGGCAGGATTTAGCCGTGCCGCCTCAGACCGGGAGCGCTGAGTCAGTCATCCGCTGCCTGAACAGATTCGGGAGGAAGTGCTTGGAGGAGGGGGCAGGATGTAAGATCATTAGCTAATGCATCTTAGGTGAGCTGACTGTTCCTGGCAGAGTAACAGCCACAGGCGTCGGCGCCACAGACAGATATCACCCTCCCCATTACTGTAGGCATGTTGGCGCGGTCCAGTGCCCAGCAGTTGAAGTTGTATGGACCATACTAACTGGACAGATGGAGGGGTAAGGTTTATGGTTACTTGTTCAATTGTTTGAAAGGTTTTAATTTCTAGATTTGATGGATTATGGCTGAAACATAATCAACAGGAAAATGTGAATTCTAATGGTGCGCGACCATAATGAAATTACAATAATGAACATTTACCTTGCGAGCAACATAACTTACATAGATTTATATAATCATCTAGTTTCCCGAGTATCATAAAGACTTGGGCCAGAGACTCTTCTGAAACCACCTCAACCACCCACTACATTTTGTGTCATTTTAGTATTAATTTGATTTTTTTATTATTATTATTTATGTAACATTATAGTATTTATTTTTACTTTATTTTAATTTTTGTCTAAGTTTTTATCTATTTTGTTAAGTCATTGTCATTCTTATTAGTTTTGTTGTTTTTGTCTTTATAACTTATAGCTAATTTTTATATTGTATCTTATAACCAAGTTTTATAAATTTTGATACTAACTTTTTTCAGTTAGTTGCATAGGCAACATATGATTTTGGTTATATTGTTTATTATAGGTTGGTAGACCAAAACATTCAGATTCCTTAACATGGATTCACTGCGTTAAAGTCGTGTTGAATTTTTTTTTTATTAATGATGTTGTAATTTCCAGTTGAACTTCTCAAATAACAAAAATCCGACAGCATTGTACAATTACAATGAATTATGTTTAAAATTTACAGCACCTTCTAGTGTTGTTTTTGGTGGCCTGTTTTAATTTGAGTTTTAGTCTAGTCTCAGTGTCATTTTAGTTTTTATTAGTTTTAGTCACGTTCATACTCATACGTTCAGACTTAACTTTGTTTGTTGTCGTCTTCTAAGTAATGCCGTGAGTGAGGCACAGTGCGATCTGATGCAGCCCTGAAGTGAGACACAAGAAACAGAAATACTGCAAATTAATAATGTGACTATTGACTCAACCAGATGTAATAACGTTATAACATTTAGTTTCGTCTCGTTTTGGGCAACGAAAGTGAAAATACATTTTAGCATAAGTTTTATTTTGTAAACCACATTTAGTCTCGTTTTTATTCGTCAACAAAATTGCATTATACATTTAATTTGGCTCGGCTCTGGATTGGTTTTCATCTTATCTGTCCGATAGGTCTTTTTCGGTATCTGTTGGATCCTTTATGTCCGATTCTGTACTTTTGTCCTGTGGTGTGCCACAAGGTTCTGTGCTGGGCCCTATGTTGTATCTTGTATATGCTTCCTCTTGGACAGATTATTTATAGTTTTAAAATAATATCTTATCATTCATATGCAGATGACATTCAGTTATTTATCTCGTTTAGACCTGATAGTCTAGATAAACTGTCAGTTCTATAGAATTGTTTAGTCTCCATTAATAAATGGATGGCAAACAATTTTTTGCAACTTAATAAGGATAAAACTGAAATGATGATCTTTGCTCCTGACAATATTATACCTAGGATTAGGTAAACCTAGGGGTTTCAGCCACTTCAGATTGTAGTGAAATAAGAAATCTAGGTGTCTTTCTGGAAAGAGGCATATGTTTTAACAGTCATATAAAGTCTGTAGTTCGCTCATGTTTTTTCCATTTTAGGAACATTGCTCAGATTAGATCGGTGGTCTCAAGAAAAGAGATGGAGATGTTTGTTCATGCCTTCATCTCGTCACATTTGGACTATTGCAATGTTCTGTATACTTGTTTGAATAAGTCGTCTATGGAGCGACCACAAGTTGTACAAAATGCAGCTGCAAGGCTGTTGACTGGTACCAGTAAGTGGTCTCATATAAGACCAGTTCTCAAGGACCTTCATTGGCTCCCAGTTGAATTCAGAGTGCAGTTTAAAATTTTAGTTATCACTTATAGAGCCTTGCATGGTCAGGCACCTCTTTATATTCAGGATCTTTTACATAAACATTCACCGGGTCGGCTCTTATGGTCTTCTGGTCTGGACCTTTTAATTGTCTCTAAAACATGTCTTAAGACTAAAGGTGATCGTGCTTTCTGTACTGTGGCAC
This sequence comes from Carassius gibelio, assembly GCF_023724105.1. Taxonomy (NCBI): domain Eukaryota; kingdom Metazoa; phylum Chordata; class Actinopteri; order Cypriniformes; family Cyprinidae; genus Carassius; species Carassius gibelio. Next base: position 6,022,684 of record NC_068396.1, read on the forward strand.
CGAGGCTTTGGAACTCACTTCCATTAGCACTGAGAACTATGGGTTCTGTCAACTCTTTTAAAAAACACATGAAGACGCATCTTTTTGGACTCGCTTTTATTTAACAGCAGTGGTTTACTTGTCATTTCATGTTTGTGAAGAGTGTTTCTGTGTGTTGTGTTATGGTAGATTTATTGTATGCATGTTTGATCCTTTTTATTAACAGACTGTAAAGCACTTTGTGACTTCTTGTCTGTGAAAGGTGCTATATAAATAAATTTTACTTACTTACTAATTCATCACGACCAGCATTTACGTTGCATCTCGTCTCGTTTTCGTTATTTGATAAAGATTCATTGAAGGTTGTCATAATTTTAGTTGACGAAAGCAACACTAGCACCTTCCCAAACTGAAAACATAAAAAAACAAAAAAACACACCTGATGTACATTCTTTATATCATTTTATAGAAGTAGAACTTATTTTTTATATTTTGTAGAAAATGTACATTGCCCTCGTGCTCCTCGTGATTTGAGTGCACCTGGCTGATATCAAAATTACTTCCCAACTTGTAAATATGAAATTCAGTGAAAGTGTGGTGTTAAATGTGTTTAGTCTCAGACAAATTTGAAAACAGGAACATAAACATGCTCCAGTTGCACACTCTGTGTCCACATGGACTTTGTAGCATCGTCAGTGGTCTTCTTTTGCATGTGATGTTGGACAAAAAATAAAAAAGCAGCTGTTTGAAAGGCTTTACCTCGTACTGAATTCATAGAGAAAACGATCTGTTGTATTCATCCTTTCCCCAATTCCTTAATGGCTAGCTTATAGTTGAAATCTTTGACTAATCTCTACTCTCAGTGATTGAGAGCGATTTGTTGGTTGGATTTGAGCCAAATCTGGATTAGTTCAGCAGGGATTCTGACCACAAAACAATGGACATTTGTCATTGTGAAAAATTCATGGAGGGAGCCATATCTATATGATCATATCTAGCTTCCAGACTTGGGCCAGACACTAATTGAAAGATAATTTTCGTATTATTTATATGTTACTACATTATTTATTATCTACATACTACTTTTTTAATATTTGACATACCTTTTTATTTTTATATTTTCAGTTTTAATTTTATATTTTTGATAGTTTTAGTATTTATTTTTTTCATGAGCTTTTGTAATTTTAGTAGTTTCTGCTTTTAAGGATTTCTAAACAGCCTTACTTTTTTTTCAGTTTTTAGTAATTTTATTTTATTTTATTTTATTAAATGAAAAAAAAAAAAAATTATTTGTTTTTAGTGGTACTTTTTTCAGTTACTTGCCAAGGCAATATTAGCCCTTTTATTTATTTTTATATATATATTTTTATTTTTCTTCTATTTATATATTTTTTTTCTTCAGGTTAATTTCATTAACTTAAAATTATTTTAATAGTTTTTGTTTCAGTTGAAAGTAAGAACACTAACCCTTGCTTCGTCACATCATGTTTTGCAAGTACAATAAATCTTTTGCTATTTGGATGCATATTATTTATTTAGACACAGTCTTAAAATTTACAATAGTTATGCACAATAGACAGCATAAAAAGAGGATAAGCTGTTTATTATTTGAGAAAGATAAAGTGAATTATAGTAATCCAAAAAGATAAGAGAGACATATGCTGTGTAGTCTAGGAAAAACATGTTAGGTAAAAATTACAGCGTAATGAAAAATCTCAGTAGGACAGGTGGAGGAGGCAGAGATAAAATATGAGATGGCTGCAGACTAGAGTCGGTGCAGTTGTGTTTGTGAAGAGAGAGAGATGGAGGGAGGCCGATCAGGCCACAGAAATGAGATGAGACTGGCGTGGTAATACAGGGATTAATAGAAGAGTTCTGTCACTGCTAAATCCACCCATTCACCCGCTAATCCTCACCCTGCCATCAGCCGCACACTTACTGTGAGTGTGCCAGTTAGCATGCTAGCATATAGCTCGTGCATGTGCAAGCAGACATGTTGTCAATGAGCTGAAGTATACACTGGTTTGTTTTTCAGAAACTAATCGGAAGTCTTTGGAAGACTGAACTTCGTTCTGGTTTCCATTATTGGACAAACTACTGAAAACATAGCTTTTATGGCCTTTTTTTCTGAATGCAAATAAAAGTGGGCAGAAACTATTGCTACCTGTTTGTGTTTCCAAGATGACTAACTCGTGAAATTATCTTTGCCACTACTCTACAAAAAAAGTAGCTAGGTTGAAGTTCTCCTTAGAGATAGTAGGTGGTAATACTTTAAGATACACACTGTAGTATTATTTCTGAAGCTACTGCATAATTTCATACGTAGGAATGGTAAAAGTAATATTCAACAATCAACATATTTTGTTCAAAAGCACAAAGCTTTTCAAAAAAAGATTTAAAGTTAAACTAGATTAGGCATGTGTCAACATTATAGAAATAAGAGTGTTACATCTTTTAACAAATAGTGGTGCTGTTACGTCATATCTGAGAAATACCGTTAATCAAAACGCTTTAAAATCTGTAGCAACACTGCATGTTTTTCACTGACAGACTGTCGTGTTTAAAGCAAATCCAGGGACTTCATAGATGTGGCATGTTTTTAAATAGATTCAAAGTCCTGCTCTGTGTAGTTTTGGTATGTGTGGGGCATCAGGAAAATGACCGACCTAGTTTTCCTTAAAACTTCACCCTTCTGGTTTTATCTTCAGTGTGGAGTGCTCTGGTGTGAAGATATCCTGCTGACCATCTCATAAAGAGGAGTATAACGAATGAGATATCTAACACTTGCTGTCAGCTCCTCTGGTAGTGTGAAACTCCTCTTGATCCTATTTAGTTTCACCTGCTGTGATGCTCTCAGAGCAATCTGAGACTAATTGATGAGTTTAAGAGGAAAGGAAAGGCTCCACGGGAGTGAGGATGGAACTGCATCAGAATGTTTGAAGGCTCTCTTTCAGTTTTCATCAGTACTCATCATTATGTGGATTTGTAAAGATATTTGTTGTTTTAATGCAGGTCACTATGGGCAAAACCATTGTGTTTTCTGGCAAATATGTGGATATTTTGCTTTAAAATACACATTTGAGTGTTTGTTTAATTAGAGGATTCTAATTCGAGTTGCATCTTTAAAGGGATAGTTCACCCAAAAATGAATTAATTACTCACCCTCATGTCATTCCAAACTCGTAAGTCCTTCGTTTGTCTTCATTTTACATGACCAATGATGAATTTTAACCAAAGTATGTTACGGATATTTCATGAAGACCCTGTAGAGCCGTACCTACTTTGTGGGCATCCAATGACCCCTTTAAAAAATCAAATAAAACATGTTTTAGGGCCATAGGCCAAAAGTGTTGCATCATAGCCAGCTATATTATATTAAAATGTATTATATTGAAAAATAAAAATAATAATAATTTGAAAATAAAAAGAATGCAAAAAAATTAAAATATAAATTAGAAATGAAAATATGCTTCAACGGTGTATGTTTTATTCCCATGTTTTATTCCCAAGGTCATCGCTGGCCAACTTTGGCTAACAGGTCCTGGTTTGAACTTTCCTGCCATAGCAGCACCATTTTGATTCCCCAAAGAACAAAATCAAAGAACATTTTTAAGCATGTAAAGAGCTGTTTTCCACTATGAGGAACCTTTTTTGCAATGTAAAGCTGCCATTGATGTTAAAGTAAGCGTAGTTGTAGCAACTATACAGTGCACATCCCTTATTTTTGCATTTTGAAAAAATACAATAGTTGCTGAATTTAAAACATTCATGCATAGCAGCCTATATGTTTTGTTCCTATTGGTAACCGAAGTTCCCACTGCATTGTAGAGAGCGCTGCATTTGAATCAGCTGCCACTTTGTTGTATATTATTGTGGTGTCATTGATTTCAGATTTTGCCATGCTCTTACTGGACATCTAATTGGGCAGTTCTTGACCACTGTGGACAAGACCTGAAATGCTGTTTACAACAGCTTTCCAGAACCATAAAAGCCTAATATTTGGTTTAACTAACCAATGGCCAGATGATTTGATTAATTTATCTATAATATACCATGTGAATGTGCATGAGCTACGTGTAACAATGCTTTCACTGTCTGCTGTTGTAAAATAGAGCAGTCGCTCCTCTGAGGATTTGCTCTGACAGCGGCGTACAGACGAGCTGTTGAAGTAATGATGAACCGTTTCATTGGAAGCTTTGCGTAACTGTGACGAGAGCTAATTTTAGCCGTAAAAAAGGTGAGAACGGATGAGAATATCTCTGTTATACCTGAAATATCTGATGCTGTCGGTGAGTACAACACATCGCAAGTGAGTTAGTGTGACGTCTGTAAAGCTGTGGTGAATGTTATCGGTGTCGATATTTAAAATGAAAAATAAAAATTAATGCATTATTCAAGTTGTTCCAAACCTGTAAGAGTTCCTGTCTTCTGTTTAACACAAAAGAAAACATACTTGAGAAATTGAATGGCAACTGGCATTCATTTGGGTACCAGCATTTTTCAAAATATCTCCTTCAGCAGAAGAATGAAGCTCATAAAGGCTTGGAGAGGATGGAAAATTTGCTGCTTTTTTTATTTAAAAAGAGATGTGTAATTGAATCATTGTGAATCATTGTTGACTGCTGATTAGGTAGATATAGTATAATATAAACCATCATTTGAATGTCAACCACTTCCAGCCAAGTAGACTGGCTTGCGTGTTCTGTTTGACAGCATGAGTGAGCCGGCGCTCTTCAGAGTAAGAGTACAAACATGTATGCTTCACTGAAAGGTACACATACTTCACCTGTCACTCCTCAACCTCCCTTCTTCCAGTTTTCAATGATGGTGACATTTCCCCCACTTTTAAACAATGCAGCAGAGATGTGTGGGAGAGTGAGTGAACAGCATGGCGGTTATATAAGCACCAGACCGAGAGCGCCCAGTGGGACCTTCTCAACTCCTGCTCAACAGCCTTTTTTTTGTAGTACTTGCACTTATTCAGTCACATTTACAACAGTGTATTGACATGGTTAACTGAACTGCCAGTAGAAATAGTATTACACTTCTGATTTTTTGTTTGTTTTTAAAATACGTTTATTTACTTGATTTATTTGATCAAAACATACAGTGAAAACAGTAACATTTTGAAACAATATTACAATAAAAAAAACTGTTTTCTGTATTTTAAAATGTCATTTATTCCTTTTGTTCAAAGCTGAATTTTCAGCATCATTTCTCCAGTCTTCAGCGTCATGTGGTCATATAAAACATTTGTTATTATTATCAGTGTTGAAAACTGTTCACAGGTGTGCTGCAGTGTTTGTGTTTAAGTTGTTTAAGTTAAAGTTACTGACCCCTAAAACTTTAAACTGTTTTAAGATTACAATTAAAAAACATTATATATGTTAGTGCCAATGGCCTTGTGGGCAGTGCGCTAACAAATGTTGTTTCTGGCGGTGTTATTTAAATATTAGTTTTAGTCTAGTCTTTGTGTGAAGAGGTCATTTTTGTTTTTTATTAGTTTTAGTCACGTTCATACTCTTTTTAGTCTAGTCAAGTTCCCATCAACTAAATGTCTGAGCATTTTAGTCTTTATTCAGAATTATCCATGACTGTTTTCGTCTAGTTTTAGTCGACGAAAACTGATGACATTTAGTTTTAGTCAATGAAAATTGTATTTTAGTCTCTTTTTAGTAATGCAATTCTATTGAACCCAGTCAGTATAGTATAGGTACCTAGTAGTATAGAGGAAACCAACATTTTATTTTAGCCAAACGTTTTTTCATTTTTATTTGTTTTTTTATTATATTATCATTAATTATATCATTGTTACCTTATAGACTCAAGAATACATCCATTCCTGACACGGAAGATGCTCTGATTTCAATTTACAACATTTCTTTTACCAACCAAACACGTTAGAAGGACACACATCGGTCTCTTTCTCTGTGTCAGACTTAACTTTGTTTGTTGTCGTCTTCTGAATAATGCCGCGAGTGAGGCTTGAGGAAGTGATGTCGTCTGCGTCTGTGCAGTGCGACCTGATGCAGCCCTGAAGTAAGAAACAGTTCATAGGAACATAATAATAACGTGACTAAACGAGATGAAATAATGTTATAACGTTTCGTTTCGTTGTTTTTTGTTATGTAAACCAAATTTAGTCTTGTTTTTGTTCGTCAACAATATTGCATTATACAGTACATTTAATTATAGTCATCGTCACATGACCAGTATTTCCATTGTGTCTCGTTTTCGTCATGTGATAAAGGTTAGTTGACGAAGATATTTGGTCATAATTTTCGTTGACAAAAGCAACACTAAGCGCTAAAATACAGCGATATTGCGCAAAGGGCGTCCCGCGTACTTTGAATCCCGACTTGAGGACTTTTCCCGATCCTGCCCACTCACTCTCTCCCACTTTGTTTGCTGTAAGCTCTGTTCTTGTCCTATCACAATAAAGGCAAAATATATTTTATTTATTTATCAATTTGTACAGATTGAAAGACAGAAATATGTACACAACTGCACATGAGAGTATGGGGGGAAAAAGCAGCTCAGGAGATATTTTAGTGTGCAGCATCTGAAATGTGACTATTTTTGGCATGCTGCAGTATCACCGAGCTTTGTGCTTTCTCTCCAGAGTATTTAGAAAGGCTGTGTAATGTTTGCCAATAATGAAATGTTTTTTGTCATGATTTACTCACTCTCTTGCCTTTACAATCCATAATGGTTGTTTTTTTCTATAACCCAAAAGAAGAAAAAGAAAATTTGTTGGATGCTGTTTGAAGTGTAATTACAGTGCAACAGGACTAAAGCTTCAAAAAGACATAAAAGCACCATAGAAGTGTCCTACAAGTACTACAAACATTTTTTCACTGCAAGTCTTCTCAGATCAGTTCAATTTGTGTACAAATCGTGGTAAACAGTTTTTCATCAATAATTTATCAAAAGGAACTTAAAATAATGATTTGTTTACAAATCAAATCTATCTTGAACAATCATGAATGCATCAATCTGGCTGGTTGCCATTAAAGTGTGATGATTAGGATCTAATGCATTTCTTGTGTTCTTATGTCATATCTGATATATGGGTTTCATTTTCTCTCTCTCTTGTTCTGTCTCCGCTGTAGTTATGTAACTTCTACTGCACCGTCTGATCTCGAGCACACTTTCTTTCCGGAGTTTCATCACTTTTTCTTCTGTTTCTTAGTTGCTCCATCTGTCTCTGTTTCTTTTCATTTCTCTAGATCTGGGTGATTGAATTCATATTAAACCAGTGCACTGCGATTTATCACAATGGCTTCACTCTGTCACAAGCAAATGACTTGTGGTGTATTTGAAAACATAAAATTAAGAAATTAAACATTTTCATTGTTTAGAAATAAGCCAGAGCTGCTCTGGTTCTTTTTATAGGCAGCGTTTAACTGATAAAGTCCCTTTGCAAAAAAATGTATAAAGCAGTGCTGTATTATGGTAAAAGATGCAATACCTTTGATTTATTTATGGTATATAATAACATGCTTCAAAACAAGGTATTAGGATGAGGTAGTGACTGTAGACTGGCCTAGACACAGAAAAGCAGTGGATGATTTTGGCAGTAGTATAGAAGGCTCTTGTGTTTGGTCGTTGGCCAGAACGTGCTGAGGTAAGCTGGGCAGGCCACTTCACTCAGTGTTTCACACCCTTTTGGAAATCTGCGCCCACCACTCGAGCAGAAACATCTAATTCAGGATCCGCTGGGGAGATGCACTCTTATCTACACTTTGAGAAAGCAGGACTGACTGTGAGAGAAAAAAGGGAGGAGAAAGGTAGTGTAATCCGTGAAGTAAAAAAAAAAAAAAAAGGGTTTAATAAAAAGGATCACCCAGTGATGCACCTTGGCTTTTTTTTTTAAAGCATCCATCCATTCTCCAAACTGCTTGTCCCATGTACTGTAGTGTTGCAGAAGTGAATTCACAACAAATGATTTATTGTTGACTTTTAAAATATCTGTAATATGTTAAGTGTTAGAGACATGCAAACCTTAGAAAATGAACATTTGTGGCAATCAAACAGTTATGGTCTATTCAGTTGTGTTGATAGGAAATACCAAGATGCATTTCTAGTTTTAACACTTTCTGTTCTTCAGATATTACTAATTAAAGGAAACTGCATACAAGTATCTGTTGTATGCAGAGTGACCCAGATTTGGTTTTTGACCACTGAAAGTGTACATTTGTCCAGTTTACTCATGGACCCATATTGAGATCTCCATATTTCTGGGACTAAACCATGAAGGCCTTTAAAATGAAGATACAAAAAGGAAAGCTTGTTAAGAGACAGAATCTAAAAGGGTACGAAGATATCTTTAATACTATTTGAGTTACAGGCATACAAATAAATCAAAAGAAGTGTTTTTTTGTCATTTTTGATGTGTCACCGTTGGCGTATAATGAAACAAACATGGCTAAAGTCAACAGATTTTGCTAATAAAACTATCAATCTCTGTGTAAAAATAAAATAATAATGCTACCAGCTTTCTAAGGTCATTTTACAGCCCCTGTAAATTAGTTTAAAATGTGTTTGAGTAGTTCATAAAATCTGTATTTTTACCTGTTCACAACATTCCTTTTTTCTTGCTTCTTTTAGGGATCACTCGTCCGGCCTTTCTGTCCGCTGGTACCTGCCCCATTGACCAAAACCCTGCGAGGATTCCCACACTGTCTCAGCCAGTCTCCTGGACCTTAAGGCAAAGCAAAGATCTGATTCCTTACATCCCAAGTCCAATTTTTATTCCACTCTTGGCTACTACAAATGGACAGAAACAATCCAGCCTGCATTAAACAAAAGGAAGCAGTAATGTTCATAGCAGATGATTTGGACAGAAACTGTTATGATACTGAGAAAGTTTTTATATTCAGTTAATTTTTGTCTTGCAATGATTTTGTCCCTCTGAGACTCTGAATATGGACCTTTGAGATTCCTGACTGGTTTCCGACAGCCTTTGAGTTGGGTTTTCTTTTCTGGATTGGATGCTTATTTGATACCTCAACGGCATAAATGCAAGGCTGTTGGGTATTTCAGAAGTGGGTTATATAATCGTCTGTTTAGTTGCCAAACCTCAATTCCGGAGAACTTGGAAAAGGAGAAAACCTCATCAGCTAGTGCTGTGAGTGGGGTTTTGTTGGCCTATTTGGGCCTAAACCCAATTCTTAACCTTGATTTAAGGCTACTTGGCATCGAAAAAAAAAAAAACCTCTTCATGACTTCCACCATCAAGACTTTGAAAATGAATTTTTGAGAGATCTAACTGGTCCTAGATGTTCTTTGAGGCCAACAAACCCCACAATTTTCTGAATTAGTTGTGTTTGTTACCTCATTAGGAATTTCAGAAGTCAAATACATATACTCATGATATTATATTCCATTTCTAGAGAACTTAAGGAAGGAGAAAACTTCTGCTAACTAGGGTTTTTGCCAACCGGTCAGTCTTGGGACTGAACCCAAATCTCAGCCTTGTTTTAAAACCATTTGGCACCCAGAAACAACCTCTGCATGACTTTTGAGAGATCTGGCTGGGATTAAATACTCTTTGAGGCTGGTTTTGGAGGCCCAGTAAAATTAATCCAGTCTTCTGGATTAGTTGTGTTCAAGATACGTAGAGATCATAAACCCAAGATTTCAGACATCAAGTATATATGCTCATCATTTCAGATGACCCCGGCACTTCCAGTGAACTTAATGAAGGAGAAACCTTCTGCCGACTAGGGCTTGTTGGCGCTTTTTGGTCCTGAAACCAAATCCCAACCCCTTTCCTCCCCTTTTTTGGCCGTTTGGCACCTTTTTCTTACCTCAATCTCTTCCCGACCTCCACCATTCGTCCCTCGCTGGCCACGGCAGTCCTCCCTCCCCGTTCCCGCCCCCACCATCCCCCTTCTCATCACCCAACCCCTTCCCCACACCACACTTCCCACCCCTCCACCCAAGTCACCATGGCCACCGGTACTACCACCACCGCCCGTGAACATCTCCTGGTGGTGCGGAGGCGCAGCCCGCACATGCGCTACACGCTGAGCCCGGAAAACCTCCGCAGCCTTTCGGCGCAGGGTGGCTCTGGGAATGCTGGAAGCTCTAGAGGAGGAGCTCCCGAACCGATGGGCCTTCAGAGGGCCAACAGTGACACGGACCTGGTGACATCAGATAGCCGTTCCTCCTTAACAGCCTCTACATACCAGTTCACGCTTGGGCGAGGGCAAAACCTGGTCATCTCTTGGGACATCAAGGAGGAGGTGGATGCCACTGACTGGATTGGGCTGTACCACATCGGTAAGATGTTTTGGGTTGTGGGAAAACTCTCTATTGAAAGTAATTCCTTTAAATGGAAGGTAAACTTGTATTTACTTACTGTTACTTAATTTTCTGTTCCTTTTTCATCACTGTATAACCAGTTCTTTCTCTCTAGTAATAGAAACACAACCTGCAGGCCTTTTTATAATAGTATAGCTAACCAAATTGCAGAAAATAATAAAAACCTCCTCATTCTACATTTTGGACAAACAGGTAGTTCTGGTCAAAGGTTTGGTTGAGCTAATGTTGTTAATCACGGAAGCTCAAGCAAGCAGATTGCAATTCTGTTTGGTAGCAAAACATTTGTCTTCTGTTTTCATGCAGAGAATGTGGCCTGTAGAATATATATTGTGATTGCAGTTTAGAAAGTTTTGGTAATTCTGACTTTTTGTCATGTACTCTGCATAGGCCAAAATGACTGCATGATATACAGTTTTGTATATTTTGAATTCAACAGAAATGTTGTTAGTAACACACTTTACTTGCATAATCCGATGTGAGTGAAACTAAGCACCAAGACAGTAAATTCTGCTGTTTTGATTTTATGATTTTTTCTTTCACAAAAAACAAACAAAATGCTTTTGCTCATTACTCATCCCTGACACACACACACACGCACACACACATCCCATAGGCGTAATTGTTTTTATACTGTACAGACTGTATATTCTATGGCCCTACACCAACCCTACACCTAACCCTAACCCTCACAGGAAACTTTGTGCATTTTTACTTTATCAAACAAACTCATTCTGTATGATTTATAAGTGTTTTGAAAAATGGGGACATGGGTTATGTCCTCATAAGTCAACCTCTCCTTGTAATACCTGTGTCATTCCCATGTCATTATACAGAGTTGTGTCCTGATATGTAACAAAAACAAGAACACACACACACACACACACACAAACACACACACACACACACACACACACACACACACACATATATATATATATATGTAAATTAATTAATTAATTAACTGGGGTAATATGCTATGTGAAAGGTGTTTTTTATAATTTGATTAGACTTAAACCAAAATATAACTGGCGTCAACCAAAATGTAAGAATATTTCTGAAAGTGAACACTGTGTCCACACTGAATATTAGATGTGCAACATGCTACATCTAAACTAAATCATTCCCATTACAATTAACAACGTAATATGAACCAGACATTTCTATACACAGTAAATACTGTTATACCGCCCAGCCCGACTGTGACCTACTGTGTGGGTTTAATATGTTGATGAAGCAAGTGATTGCAAGTGAATGAGCAAATGAAAACAGATGAACTGCTGACTCTGGCTTAATTGCATTGTGTCATTAGCTACGTTTTATCTCGTCCTCTCCTCCGCACTTGCGCTGATGGTTGAATCTAGTTACTCAGCACTATTTCTGATGGCTTTGAGAGCCCATAAATGCTGTAGTTTTGATTTGTAGAAGAGAGGTGGGAGGATGAGCAAAATGTGTCTCGTGAGACGCCAACCAACCATGAACAAACTCAACCCACCAGTATCCCTAGATACAGACTATAAGAGCAACTGCAATACAATTAACCATTCACTGACTTGCAGTGAATTATAGGCTACGCACATTTGTTACGTTCAGAGACAATATTCTACTGTGTCATTTAGAGTGATTGCAGGTAATGTGGGACACACTGTTGTGTTTGATATTTCGTCGTATTTCCTCTGTGTAGTGTAGTGATATTTAGCTATTTAAAGATCTTTAATTAATAGTATTGTGTGATTGGTTAATCCATTAAAACATCTTTCTGGGTCTAGTGCCTTTTAAATTGCTAACAAACAACAGTAAACAATGTTGGAAGTTAACTACCAGCATGTGCACCCATAACAACCCATGCATTTGTGGTATGGTTGTAATGTAAACTAGTGAAAATGTCCTCCTTGCATGGAAAGAAAAATGATACTTTAGAGAATTTTCTCAGCTAAAGTAAAGCATTAGCTTGAATCAAATCAAGCTTGATCAAGGCTTCAGAAATACAATCTCTATAGATTTAGATTCTTGGAAGTGGGAATTTAGTGGTGCGTTCACTGGTAATGATACCTGGAATTGTGCATCTCACTGTGCTATTACTTTTCTGTGATCTGTCTTTCATTTTGAAATCCTACCCGGATATTATTATCATAAAACCGCTCAAGCACCCACAACAGCATGAAGTCATTACTCATGTCTTATTCAGGCATAGTAAAAATATTGTTTGTATATGATTTGATGATTAATTGACAAAAACTTGCTTATTCTTCTCAGACATAAAGTATATTATTTATAGTACAAGTGTCAGTAAAAGAGATTTTATTCTCATTCTTGCTGTGTTATGTACAGTATAGTATGAGTGCAGGGTTCAAGATCTGTTTGACAGTCATGGTCAGTGAAAGCCGATCCCTCACACTACTATAGCCGGTTCATGGGCCATCGATCAGGGCTGGGGAATTCCTCTGTGGTCTGTCCCAGAGAAAGGCCTCCGCTGAGGGATTGTGCCAGCCATCGATCCACTCAGATCCTCTGGAGTTTCATTCACAGCCTTGTTTTCCCCATGGGAGTGACCAGGTCCTGATTTATGACCTATATTACACACAAAAAGAACAATTGCCTTAAAGGAATAGCTCCCCCAAAAATGCAAAGATTTGATGAAAATGTACTCACTCTCAGGACATCAAAATTTAGACGAGGTTGCTTCTTCCTTTGAATAGATTTGGAGAAGTGTATCATGTCACTTGCTTAAAAGTGGATCCTCTGCATTGAATGGATGCCGTCAGAAAGAGACCAGAATATTGCTGATAGAAACATCACAATAATCAACAAATAATCCACACGCCTGGAGTCCATCATTCAACATCTTGTGAAGCAAAAGGCTGCATGTTTTTAAAAAAACTAATCCATCAAGATGTTTTAAATGTTGATTCTGACCAAAATATAAGTCCAATATAACACTTCCCCCATTGGAAAAGTCAAACAGTCTGAATCAGGAGAAAAATATGCACGATTGTTTCTCTTTCTGACGGCACCCATTCACTGCAGAGGATCCATCGGTGAGCAAATGATGTAATTCTAAATTTGACCAAATCTGTTCAGATTAAAAAAAAACCAAACTAAAACTCATCGACGTTTGGATGGCCTGAGGGGGAGTAAAAAAGATATCCTCTTCAGATGTACTGCATTACATTTTAATGTATTCATACATTTTTGTGAAAAGATTTAACTCATCACAAAACCTTTAAAAACAGCATACTTGGTTATATCTCAGCCTAAAGTGAAATAAAATAAATATTAAAAGACATTTTAATTCCATAAGGAAATTAAATCCTTTTTGCATTATGACATTATTGTCATGACAAATTAAGCAAATCTTCACATTCCTAAAGATGAAAAATAAATGATAAAATAAATCGAACGTAATATCATACCATTATCATGGTAATATTTGTTCTACTTCTTTTTTGTACTTTTTTTTAGCAGAATTGTTATAAAGAATAATACGTTAATGATTACTTGAAGGCAAAATGTGCTTAATTCTCCAATCCAATCCAAATAAAAGGTGAAAAAAATCATAATATATATTATTTCTTACTTTAAAAATTAATCTTTCAAGATACCCATAATTGAATTTGCAATTAAGAAGGTTCATAAGAGTCACAGACAGCTGTGTATGTCAAATTACATTTCACAAATGAAAAATTGAATAAATCTGCTTTAACTTTGTTTATTTGTCTTATTTTTGATGGTGTGCTCAGAATATATCCTGATTTTCCAGTAAGGCATTTAGCTGGTTTTTCCGGGAAGCTGGATGATGCACACGGCGCTGGAGTCAGAGATGATTGATTTTTACGTGAGTCATGTGACAGTGCCGGGTGAATTGTGGCTTCTTGTAGACGTTCAGTAACAGAGGCCCAGTGTCAGCACTGTGATATAGTTTCAGATGAGCTGCTGTTGATCACAGTAGACAAGGCTGGACTATTTACTGAGGGTCTGACAGAATGAAAAGTGTCCCATAATTACTGATCACTGGCTGCCGTCACACCTAGAGAGAAACAGGGGCTGAACACAGAAACTCACTTCTGATGTAGTGTGGAAAAAAAAGAGTCTAGAAGTCAATGTTTACCAACAATTATATAGACATGGCCGTTTGTGTAAATAGATTTAGGATCATAATGTGCAATTTTTTTTTTTTTTTTTTTATTATTTTTGAATGCATAGGATTTTCACATCTCACTAAAGTCATACATTAGACTATATTATACATTGACTGCGTTTAGATATATTTAGCTTATTTGTTTACAGGGGCTATGCACATATATAATAATATAGCTATATTGAGACATGCACTTTTATTATTATGATCATTTTTTGGGAAGGTTTTTAAAACGTGAACGTCAGATTGTTTATTTAGTGTATATAGCATGCCGTGAAGCTTTTTTTTACCCACAATATTTAGACCAATTAATTTAATTTAATTTAATTTAATTTAATTTAATTTAATTTAATTTAGTCAATTACAAAATTTTACAAAAACTCAAAAGAATATTTGAGTCATCACATTCTGAAATAATTGTCTTAATAAGGCCTAATTCTCCCTCGTGTGGACAAATTGCTTAATTGGGAGTTTCGTCATTAGATGTAATTCACTCTTTTGTTCAGATGCTGTTTGTCCAGAATTAGGGGGCGGAAAGGAGAAACCGATTGTGTCACAGAGAGAGAGATAATCAGCAGTGTGTCATCGGGGCTCTGGTTTATGTGGCTGTATTGATTATACAGGCTCAGACTGGAAATTGAAGCTAATGTGCTCATAGACTCAATAGTTCACCCACAATGCGTCCTGTCTGCTTTGAATCACTGCCAATCAATTCAGCTGTGCCCTCTTTATACTTTGCCACTCGATGCTCTACTTGTAGTCCAGCTTAATCAATATAATCAATTGTCCCACGTCTGATTAAACTTAATATTTTCTTTTTTTATAATTTTCCGTATTTAAATAATCTAAATCGTATATGTTTACTTCATATATAAATATTTAATACACTTTCATTCACTATATTTTTGTATTATTATATTACAATTGTATTATTATTCATAGATAAATAGACAGATATAAATATATATAGATATATTATAGAATTAATATAAGCATTACTATTAACATATTCATTATTAACACTATATATTGTAGGGGAATGTACAGTTAAAACCCAAGGACCAGATATGAGTCAGAGATGCGTTCAGTTAAAGAAAAATTTACTGGAGAACATGGTTTGCAGTTTCATCAAAAGAAGTCAGCTTCAGTCCTCTCGATGGAGTTCGTAGGCCGCTCTGAGTACAATTCAAAATCAACAACAAAACATTTTACCTTGACAGAGGATACTGATTGCGTCAATGCATTAGTCAACAAAATTCTGATTGGTTCTAAAATCTCAATAAACTTAATCTAGACAGTTTCCACATATGGACGTAAACGATTCAAACATATCTTCTGACTATTTTGGTGACAAGCGATTCGAGGTCAGGCGCAATACGTCTCTCCAAAGACGTATATCTGATACGCTGGACACTGGCAGTTGAACGTTTATCCTGGGACAGTCTGAGCTTCTCCCTGTACAGACAGATACTAACACACATACGCAGAAAACTTATCAGAACTTCAAGGCCTAGCCCTAGCTAGAGTTTTATCAGTATGTTTGTTACACACACACTATGAAGTCATCATCTTAGAGAGTAGAAGTACAGCATAAAGCAGGATTCTTTAATATCTCATAAGCACACATAAGGTTACAAATTTCACTCTTGCCATAACTTGACTAATAGTCAAACAAGAAATAATGTAATAATGTAATTAATATCAATATGAAGTATATGGCAGCCCAGCATCCAATCCTTTAATATAGTATTAATTAAAACTCTATACAGTAGTGTTAACAATGTTAATTCTAAAATGAGTTGCAAATGCTGATTAATGTATAACATCAATATTAAATCTAAAATTGTCAGTGTGCGTGTGTATATATATATATATATATAGTTATTTTATGGTGCATTTGTGCTTCTATTTATTATGCATGCATGATTATATTGAGCTGTATTACTGTTCACTTTATGGAGTTGGATTTTTGAGAGAGCCAAACAGATGGGAGCAGGTAAGAGTTTTTATTGATCAGGGGCATGTTGAGTTGAAAAGTTAACATCAGTTAGGAACATGGTCCCGTACCTTCAGGACAAACTCTTCAGCATTTGTTTGTTCTCAAGACCCTTAGAAAAGACTTTAAGGGCTTGAGAGAATAGGCCTGAGGTGTAGCACAATTGATCAACCAACACTTTTGTTTCACAGCCGCACATTTTTTGAATGCTGGTGAAGTTATTTATGTATAAGATTAATATTGTGCCGTCACAGATGAGACGTGTCCAGCGAAGGTTTGGGATTCGAAGAACCGTGGGGTGAATGGCATTCAGAGAGGGCAGATCGTCTGGAGACTGGAGCCCGGACCGTACTTCATGGAGCGTAAGTGAGAGCTTCGACAAACATGCACTTGCTTTTTCAAGAAGCAGGACTGGGAGTTAGTAATGAATATAATGTTCTTGATGATCAAATCAGCATATTAAATCAGAACTTAAAGAAAGAAAGAAAGTAATGTGGTTTTCTGCTAAATATTAGGCAGCAAAAATGTTGCAGAAAAAAAAATGCAGCAAATCTGAATGTTAGAATGATTTCTGAAGGATCATTTGACACTGAAGAATGGAGGAATGATGCTGAAAATACAGCTTTAATCACAGAAATAAATCACGAACACACACACACCACATTATTTAATTTATATTAAAATGTATGATATATTTATAATAATTTATATATTATTTATTTTTTAATTTTAATAATATTTTACAATATTACTGCTTTTACTGAATTTTTGATCGAATAGTTGCTGCCTTGATCACAATAACCTGAGTTTTAATTTGAGATAAATCTGCCTCTATACTTTACGTAAAAACAAAACAAATAATGTTTTAATGCTACACTGTACACTGTAGTTTTTCTTTCAGAATTGTAAAAAAAAATGTGCGAATACTACATTTTTTGCTTACATTTTTTCATATTCGATTCAGTGTGTTCCTTGCCGTTTATTTGTAAATATTTGTATGATTTTCAAGCATTTTCTGAGTGAAAATAGATTCTATACCATTATTTTCTTTAGTGTAGCAGCCTAGGTAAAACATTTTATTTATCAACAGACAAAAAAAAAATCCTGTGCGCATTGATTCCTGGGAATTACATAAAGCCAGCCATTCAGATTACAGCTTGCCTTTTGAGAAAGCTCTTGGCATTTTTGTGTTCGTTATGGATTAGATGGTCTATGAACATGCTGCCTGAGACCGAAACATTGATAAAAAATGTTATTATGTGAGAATAATAATGGAGATATGTGTTGTTTATATTTCAAATATTTGAGAAAAATAATCTTGTGTTTATATTTCTCAGCTGAGACCAAAATCTGTTTCAAATATTATCATGGAGTGAGTGGAGCGTTGAGGGCCATAACACCCTGCATCACGGTCAAGAACCCTGGAGTTACAGTAAGTCTGCGTTCACCTTTGGATTTAAAAGTGTTAGTTGAGTTGTTGAGCTGCAAAATGCTTATGTTGATCAGACACTCCTTGAATTATGATTAATATAAAGATGAATTTGTCATGTGAACTTGAGTTAAACACATGAAAGCATTACTCATCGAAATGGCATAATGTTACATTTCATAACAGTAGATTTATCCAGCTTTTAAACCCTTTTTTAGTTATTTATATGTCAGAGCTGTGCCCTAGAGGTTAATGGACATATATATGTGTGTGTGTGTGTGTGTGTGTATGTGTATATATATATATATATATATATATATATATATATATATATATATATATATATATATATATATATATATATATATATATATATATATATATATATATATATATATATATATATGTATGTGTGTGTGTGTGTGTGTGTGTGTGTGTATATATATATATACATAATGTAAAAATGTAAAATAAATATATATAAAATGTAGTGTCATTAAATTTAAAAGAAATATACTTAATTAATCCAGCCACATTTCACATTTTCACTTGCGTGTGTTTCTTAGTCCTTCTCTGCCTGTGTGTCTGCAAGCTCAATTATCAGACGCTGGAGTTTGAGACGTATCATGTTCACAGGCATGCAGGGAATGCACAGGAAGTAGAGAGCGCTCTTTGATATGCTTAGCGCTGGGCTGCCGACACGACGCCACAGAACTAGTGCAAAGGGCATATTCCACCCTCTGTGAGCTCGAACCCTACAGTGAGCGGACCGATTCACTCACAGAGCATTACTGATTTATCTGTGTGCTGTTGAAAAGAGAAAGAATATGGCAGATCATGTGCCAAAACTATCCCTGATTCCTCTGGCAATGGAACATTTGGGAAACAATGAGATGAAGATAGTTTCCTGTATCTGAATTCTGAACTTATATTTTGAAAATGACGTTTTGATAAAATTACTGTTGGTACTTTGTATGATGTGGATCGATGCAGAACACGTTTTGTGCAAATACACACTGAAAAATACACACATTTAATGTGAGTTAAATGTGAATTGGCTTAACATATGGATATTATAATGTCATTCAGTGTTGAGGCTCTGTGGCTGAACGAGAGAGTCTATAATCATAAATCACACACTGTCACGTTAATGAGCAGGAACATTATAACATCATTGAATTATTCACAACCATGATCCTGAACCTCTCTGAATTTAACATGATAACCATAGATTCAACAAAAATGCAGCTGTAAAATCTATTAAATTAATCAATATATGGAAGAAATATTTAATACATACGTGAATATAGTAAATAACTATTAAAAAAATGGGTACACACACACACACACACAGTATTTATGTATATGTAATGTATATGTTTGTGTGTATATATATATATATATATATATATATATATATATATATAAAATATATATATATATATCTTAAAAATAAAAAAACAAACAAATGCGGCAAAATTGCTCAAGCTAACATAAAAAAAAATTATATATATATATATATATATATATATATATATATATATATATATATATATATATATATATATAAATCTCAGTGAAAATAAGATCTTTCTGCTCTGTGTCTCTATATCATAATGTGTAACTGTGTGTCATGCTGTCCTCTCCAGGTCGGGGCAGAGGGGCTGGTGGATGGACAGGCGGTCACTGAACACTGCAGGAAATTAGTCAGCTTTACTCTGTCAGGTAAGAACAGATGATAATTACTACACATACTCTCGTTTTAGTAAAAGAGACAGAGGATTTCTTAATGAAACTGTTTTATATATATTTATATATATTATACATACAGTATATGAATTCTGCCATTTGAGAGGCAGACCTTTTTTTTTTTTTTTTTACAATCCAAACCTTTATTTAACCGTGGTAAAATCATTACAATGCACAACTTCAAGCAGTGTATTGGTGTTTAAAAACACTGCAATAATGCATGCATTACATGTAAATAAAGATAATTATCTTTTATATTATCAATAAACAATTCATGCACCAAGTAATATAGTTAATTTTTTATCTGAATGGTTTAAATTTTTAAGGCACATTTTAAAATGATTTGAAATGCATCTCATTCTAACAAAATATACAATCTGACATAATAGTGAAGTGTTGTCTTAATTAAACTCCTCTATATATCTGCCCTCTTGTGGTAATGAGCTGCTAGTGCAGATAGACAGCACACTGTGTGTGTGTGTGTTTATTGCAGATATCAGGGCTCAGGGTCTGAAGAGGGGCATGTTTTTTAATCCGGACCCCTATCTGAAGATGAGCATTCAGCCAGGCAAGAGGAACGGCTTCCCTGCATTCACTCACCACGGCCAGGAGAGACGAAGCTCCATCATATCCAATACCACTAACCCTGTGTGGCACGGAGAGGTAATTCATATTCATGTGTGATCATGGACTGTGGTGGATAATGAGGTGTGCCGTTTGTGTTGGTTCTTCAGCGCATAACCTCTGGATGCTGCAGGGTGACGTCCCTGCTGTCAGTTAATGGGATGTAACCAAGTAGGGCTGACTCCGAAACGAGAAGTTTTCAGTAAAAGCATAGTGCCCTTGTGCACAGTGCCCTTTCTCCAGAAATCACTGCACTATGAGTTAGTAACATCTCCTAAATGGGGGAATTTCTAAGCATTCTACCATGGTACATTTCCAAAAGGTATATTTAAAGTAAATAAGATCTTATATAATATTGAATATACATTACTGTAAGATTAATTACGATTTTACTTCCCCTGCACAAAAACATAACTGTATACCATAATTTTCATACTACTTTTCTTTTCCCCTGGCCTGCAGAAGTATACTTTTGTTGCTCTGATGACGGATGTTTTGGAAATCGAGGTCAAGGACAAATTTGCAAAAAGTCGCCCGATCATCAAACGCTTTTTAGGTCAGCTGACCATGCCAGTGCAGAGACTGCTGGAGAGACATACCGCTGGGTCAGTATTCACTGTTGAAATATTTCATGTATGAGTATAATATATATCCTCAGATTTTATTACAAGAAAATAATTTTTATCTTCGATTTATTTTCGGGGGAAAAAGGGATCAACATGTGAGCTACACACTTGGTCATCGTCTGCCGACAGAACATGTGAGTGGACAGCTTCAATTCAGGATGGAGATCACCTCCAACGGACATGAAGGTACAGATTACTATATTCAATATCAGTCAAAAGTTTAGGGTTCATAAATTTTTTTAATGATTTTGAAAAAGCCTCTTTTGCACATCAAGGCGGCGTTTATTTGATGGAAATGTGAAATGTTAATATAATTTAAATGACCTGTTTTCTATTTTAATATATTTATATTCCTGTGATTCAAAGCTGAATTTTCAGCATAATTCCTCCAGGCTTCAGTGTCACATGATCCTTCAGAAATCATTCTTATATGCTGTTTTGATAAAATTTGAGAACAGTTGTGATGCTTAATATCAACATTTTTGGGAATTAATATTATGTATTTTAAATTTAAATTTGTTGTAACTGTCTATATATTTTGTAAAATTACAAAAGTTCACTTTACATTGATCACTTTTGATCATGTTTACATTTCTTGTAAAACACAAATGTAAATGTAATGTAAATATATATTAATTAATTTAAGGGGGGGGGGCGGGGGGTTATTGGGTCCCCTTTGTGTTTAATTCTGCACAAGATCCCTTTTCAGCTTTCTTTGATAAATATAGAAAGTTCAAAAGAACAGTATTTATTTGAAATAGAAATCATTCTATCATTATAAATGTGTTTACTTTCACTTTTGATTAATTTGATTGCTAAATAAAAGTTTTATGCTTTTGTAGATGCTGTGGGGTCTCTGTTGGGAGCTTCCTCTATGAATGGAGATCCAGGGAGCCCATCAGATGATGAGGATGTTTTGCATCCTTCATCCCGCATGGCCAGGGGTCCCTCGCCCACCGGCTCTGAAGGGTCCCTTCACGGTGACACCTTTAGGACTGATGAGTGCATGATGGACCCTGGTGAGGATCGGCTCTTGAGAAACGGAGCCCCAGACTTGGCTGAAGGAACCCCGGGCCACACTCATCGTCAGGCCTCACTTAACGACTATCTCGATGCTATTGAGGCCCCTAAGGGCCCGGGAGACAGACCTCTTGGGGCTGCCTCACCTAAACTACGATCCAGTTTCCCCACCGACACACGACTTAATGCTATGTTACATATAGACTCTGATGAAGACGAGGAGGGACATGCCTCCCGGGATCCGGCATTGACCAATGGCGGTCCGCGGCCTGGTGGACAAACTTCATCTGAACAGGACAAAGGGGAGGGGCCTGTCAAAGAGAGGCTTGAGTCGGAAGCGGCGAGCAGTGCCACAGATACGGAGGCCACAGCATCGGGGTCAAGCAATGGCACCACAAAGAACCAAAATGGAGGTGCAGAGGACAGTCAGGAAGGAGCAGCTGCCTCTGGAGATTCGACACAGAGCACCGGAAGCTCTCAACGGCCAGCTGCCAAAATACAGGTTTGTAGGGTCTGCCAGCTTTATTCTATTCTATTCTATTCTATTCTATTCTATTCTGTCTGTCTGTCTGTCTGTCTGTCTGTCTGTCTCTGTCTGTCTTTCTGTCTGTCACTCTGTTGACTGTCCCCTATCTGTCTGTCTTTCTGTCTGTCTCTCTGTTGAATGTCCTCTGTCTGTCTGTCTGTCTCTCTGTCGTCCGTCCATCTGTCTGTTGTCCGTCTGTCTATCGTCTGTCTGTCTCTCTGTTGTCCGTATGTCGTCTGTCTGTCTGTCTCCCTCTTTGCCTGTCTGTCAGTCTGTCTTTCTGTATGTCTCTCTGTTGTCCGTCCGTCTGTCTGTCTGTTATTTGTCCGTCTGTCTGTCTGTTTCCATCTCTGTCTCTCTGTCGTCCGTCTGTCTGTCGCCTGTCTGTCTCTCTGTTGTCCGTATGTCGTCCGTCTGTCTGTCTGTCTCTCTCTCTGTTTGTCTGTCAGTCTGTCTTTCTGTCTGTCTCTCTGTTGTCCGTCTGTTGTCCATCTGTCTGTCTGTCGTTTGTCCGTCTTTTTGTTTGTCTGTCTCTCTGTGTTGTCTGTCTCTCTGTCTTGTCTTGTCTGTCTCTCTGTCTTGTCATATCTGTCTCTCTGTGTTGTCTGTCTCTCTGTCTTGTCCGTCAGTCTGTCTGTCTGTCTCTCTGTCTGTCTGTCTGTTTTAAATCTCCATGGAAGATAAAATATTTAATAAATTATTTATGTAGAAATAATGTAAGTAGAAATTATTTGGTTGAATCAAACATAAAACTGCTTGTTTTTTTTTTACACATATCTCTGCCCTTATTTTAAGTAATAATAATCATCATCGTAAATTTTCTCAATATGTATTGTGAAGTTTTTCTTCCTTTGCATCATTATACTTAATCCATTTGTTCCAGGATGAGGAAGGAGTTGCATCGAAGGTGGTCACTGGGGATGAAGGATCATTAGAGGCCGCTACAGTCACAGAGTCCTCAGCATCTGCCAGTAATGCAGCTAGTGAAGGGGGCGGAGCCACAGCAGCTGAGCAGCCAGAGCAGGGGAACTCCAGTGAGCCGGCCAATGAGGAGGAGGAAGATGCCGAAATCTGGCAGAGGAGGCGGAGTCTGCAAGCATCAGGCAACGCATCACAGGCTGAAGGGCCGGAATTAACCAATGATGTGAGAAGGGTAGCTGACGCATCACAGGCTGCCACAGTAACAGATGGAGAGATGGGTAACTTCCTGTGTTATTTATTTACTTCTTATTATTTATTTATTTATGACAGTGGTTATCAATCTTCTGTCAGCTTTTACCATCAGTTATAACTTTTATGCAAATTAAATAAAAAATATAATATAATTATTATAAATAATAATATTATAATATTAAAGGGAATAAAAAATATTTTATTAAATTAATTTATTACAAATATTATTTTATTGAAATAAATGTAAACTGTTAATAACTGTTATATTTAATGAACATTCAATCATTAAATAGCATGAATTTGTTGTTAATGCTGATCATAGTAGTATAAGTAGAATAAATACAAATAAGAATTATGTTATTAAATAAAATATATAACATTAAGAAAATGAATATATTAATATAAAATAGAATATGTATTATATTAAAATATAAATTAGTATGTCTGATTTGTTGTTCTTAATAATAATAATAATAATAGTAACATATACAAAATGAATGTCACCATAAATAAAATAATAATTATTAAAATATATCGTTTTTAAATATTAGGAAGATTAATAATATAATATTTATAATATAAAAATATAAAATAATATATCAAGTACAGCACTGAAAATAATAAAAAAAATATATACAAAAAATATACATAGTACAATAAGGAAAAATAATAATAAATTATTTTATTATTAAAATATATTATTATGTGAATAATAATAATTATTTTTATTATAATTTTAAAATAGAAAATATTTTATTTTAATATTATATAAAATATTCTTTTTATAAGTCAATATATTATTAATCTAATATTAATTCTCCTCAAATAAAATATAATTAACTGATTATCTGGCTCTATATAACAGGAGACTTCATGAATAAATTGTGTATAATGTATGTACAGCATGTTGTCTTTCACAACACAAATAACCCATCTTGCCCTTCTGAAGGAGCCAGTGCTCAAGTGAACGGCCATCAGCCAATGCAGTCTCTTCCTTCAGTCCGTCACGACATCAGCCGCTATCAGAGAGTAGACGAGCCTCTTCCACCAAGTGAGAGAATATTTTAGTATTTGTCTGAGATTCACCAAACCTGTCCTAAAGTATCTTTTGAAATGACTCTCATTATATGACTATGTTTGATTATAATATTATAAGTGGACTTTAAATGTGTATATTGTAGACTGGGAAGCTCGTATAGACAGTCACGGCAGGATTTTCTATGTGGATCATGTGAACAGAACCACCACCTGGCAGCGGCCCACTGCTCCACCTGCACCTCAGGTCCTACAGAGATCCAACTCCATTCAGCAGATGGAGCAGCTCAACCGAAGGTCAGTGTGTTTACACCAGCAGACATCAATCAGCCTTGATTAGAGGAGAGTTTTGAGAACACCGTGACCTTAAGCTCCAGTATCTCTGGATTTATCGGCGTCTGAAATGCCATTTGTTAATCCTCACTTGTATGGAAAAACAGCTCTTTAAAAATGTCACCACAGCACCCGAATCTGTTCTGCCATTATCATGCTCTTCCAAAACATCTCTCATGCTCTCTCATCCGCTTTCTGTCCCTCAACTTGATTTCAATTTATTTCGCTTGATTAGCATGCATTTCACTTGCAAAAGCAGTTGTAGCATAGCTGTGTACAGCATCCGAAGTTAAAAGTTTGCCAAGAATAAAATGTCAGTGAAAATTAGATTCAAATAAAGCTTTTTTTAAGTCTAGGAACGTATGTGGAATATTCCATTCTCAGCTAAAAATAATGCAAAATGCAATGTCATGACTGGCGAGAATTGTTTGTGAAATACATTTTTTGTGATTCACAGATTTAATTTAATTTAGCATCATCCATTTGATTTCATTAGCCATTATTATGTGCTCTAAATTAAAATAAAATATTTATTATTACATGTGTACCTTATGTTTCTTTTTTGGTGCTCAAGAAAAATTTCTTATAATCATGTTTCAATATATATATATATATATATATATATTTTTTTTATAAATGTGAATACCGTAATATTTTAACCACATGATTCTTCAATAGAATAGAATAAGAAAAACAGCATTTATTTTAAATATAAATCTTTTTGTAACATAAATGTTTTTTACTGTAATTTCTTATAAATTGTGTACAATCATGTTGAATAAAAATATTAATATATAAATGTTATTATTTATCAATATCCATATTTATAATACAGAGATTTTTTCTTTTAAAGTTAAAATGATACATATATGATTAACATTTATGATTACTTAATTTTAGTATTTTATTTTATTTAAAATGGTAGAGTAGGCTGAAATAGAAAACTAATTTAGCAATAATAAATACATTACAGAATTATATATATATATATACATATATATATATATTTTTTTTCTTTTTTTTCTTTTTTTGAAAACCTTAGTTTTTCCTTGATACAATAGAATTATAATAAAAAAGTTCAAAAGAGCATTTATTTTAAATATAAACCTTTAGTAACATAAAATCCTTTACTGTACTTTTTTGTAATTTATTGCCTTTACTGTAAATTTGATACATTCTTGTTGAATAGAAGTATTAAAATACGTACATATATCTATATCCATATTTATTGTACAGAATAATAAAAAAAAAATTATACATGTATGATAAATTTGTAGTTTATTTTATATATTTTTTTCATTATTAAGTTAAAACGGTAAAGTAGGCTGAAATAATACTGATTACCTTATTACAAATAATAATGAATACATTACAGAAGCAACACAATAGAATTATGAATGATAAAGTACAGTTATCAATGTAAAAAGATTATCTTGTGAAAAATACATGCAGATATACCAGTAAATGTATGTCTTTGTTTTGTTCAGGTATCAGAGTATTCGGAGGACAATAACCAATGAGAGGACCGACGAACAGGCTGCAGAGATGCCTACAGAGGAAAACGACCTGCTGCATCCCTCCATACCTGGTATTCTCTCTCTCACACACCACATACACGCTCTGCATTCAGATGAGCCGGCTTAGTTAGATACAAGGAAATATGCAATAGAGGAAAACAGATGTGCTCTCTTTCAGAGTACCGTCGGGACGGCGTGGTTGCGCCCGCTAGCTCTCGCTCGCGCTTGTCTCTGCTGCTTCAGTCCCCCAGCGCCAAGTTTCTCACCAGCCCCGATTTCTTCACCATACTGCATTCCAACCCTGTAAGTCTCCAAACACATTAATTATTCACACTTTTTTTCACCACAAGCCAATTTTCCATCCCTTGAAGGAATTTTGTGGTTGTGGTGTTTTTTCCCCAAACCCATCATCTGGTTCCATCATTCATTTTGGCGACCAATACTTTCAAAAGTATCATGTTATAGAAGTTATTTTGTTGCATTTTTGATTTTTAGAAGGCGATTAGTATTACTTAAACACTGCGAAACACTCTTGTCTGATGTTTTTTTCTTTCTCAGAGTGCCTACCGCATGTTTACAAGTAACACGTGTCTAAAACACATGATCAGTAAAGTGCGACGGGACGCGCACCACTTTGAGCGCTACCAGCACAATCGAGACCTGGTTGCCTTCCTCAACATGTTCGCCAACAAACAGCTGGATCTGCCGCGGGGCTGGGAGATGAAACACGACCACACGGGAAAGGTCTGGAAACATTTCACATTCTGGACATGTCTCTCTTTTCAGCCATTTTTTCTACCCACTGCTTTTTATTTTACTGTGCATTTCTAATTAAAATACAATGTTATTTATTGTTTGGATTTAAATATAATATCATATTTGATAGAGCAAAAAAGTTAATAAATAAATAAACAATATATACCATTCAAAATTTGGGAGTGGGAAGAGTTTTATCATGCTTTTGGGGGGAAAAAAGGCTCTTATGCAGTATGTATTTATTTAAAAATACACTAAAATATTTATTTTGTGAAATATTACATTTTCTACTTAAATACATTTTTAAATGTAATTTATTCCTGTGATCAAAGCTGTATTTTCAGCGTCATTGAGTGGCTAGTTGTCAATTGCCACATAACATCATTGTGATCTTTCGGGAAGTGCTTTACAGTAATACACTTATAATGGAAACTTAGCAGGAAAGCAGGTGTACAGTACCGCAGATAAATGTTTAAAATATGCCTTAAGAGTACAACCATAACACTTACTGTAAATATTTTATGTGTTTTACTGGTGCATTCATATAAGTGCTTCAGCATGAATATAAGCGTCACGTTTGTGGTTTTAAATCCCTCAACCTACTTACTGGCCATGATTGTGACTTCTTCTCAGCCTTTCTTCGTGGACCACAACTGCAGGGCGACCACCTTCACAGACCCCCGACTGCCGCTGCAGAGCGCCCGTCCCAGCAGCCTCCTGGCCCACCGCCAGCACCTCAGCCGCCAGCGCAGTCACAGCGCAGGGGAGGTGAGCACACGACGCCTGGTGAGCCCTCCATACACGCCTCACTAGAGGCCTCCTCCAATCAGAGCCTTGAGATTAGAATCCAAGCCCCTCCCACGTGGTGTGCACTAGTTGTCATTGCAGAATGGATGTGAATGAACCTCTAGCCCTAAGCATTACACTTTGAGGCTCTTGTCATTTGGCCAAACATTCACAACACCATAGAAACAAATTTAGTTTCGCAAAAATATAGTTAAAATACATTTCCAAATTGTATTGTTTTTAGGAGACAAACTTGATTTAATTTCAAATAAATGTTGTTGAACTTACTATTTAAAATAAAAACATTCTGAAAAAGAAAAAAAATGCATCATGGTTTTCACAAAAATATTAAGCACCACAGCTGTTTTCAACATTGATGATAATAAGAATATTTTTGAACGCTTTTCTGAAGGATCATGTGACACTGAAGACTGGAGTGATGATGCTGAAAATTCAGCTGTACATCATTGGAATAAATCACTCTTCAAAATATATTAAAATAGAAAACAGTTATTTTAAATAGTGCAAATATTTCCCAATACTATATTGTTTGTACTGTATTTTAAATAAAAAATAAATGCAGCTGTGGTGAGTGTAAGAGACCTCTTTCAAAAAATATACTTCTTAAATCTTTCTGACCTCAAACTTTTGCACAGTAGAGTTGATCATAATAAACCTTTATTTAACCAATAATAGAATGCTAAGAAAAGCTGACATACTAATGAATATATTTTTAGTTGTAGCAGTTTCACATAAATCTTTACGTCATAAATGATTCTCAGCAGGTTTCTCATTAGGGAATCTGATCTTCTGTCCCATGGTGGCCGTGTGGAGAACAGATAGCCCTCTTAGGCCTCTTTAGATATGCTGATTAATTTCATAGTGTCGGCCTCCGCTGCGTCCCAGCATGCACTGTGTCATTTTCACATCAGTCCACCCACAGTCCCCTGTGTGTGTGCATGCGGGTGTGTGTGCATGCATGTGTGTGTGTGCGTGTTTGTCAGTGGACCATATCTGGATGTGTGTAAACAAGTTGTGTCTAAATATTATTCCACTAATCTTTAAATCCTGTGTCTTCATAACATGAAAATGCAAATTATCCCACTTAATTAAAAAAGTCCCCCTTCTCATATAAACACCTCGGGAATAAAGGACAGGAAAAGTTTTACAATCCGCTCATCTTTAGCAAAAGAGCTGTCAGATCTTTAGTCAGAGGGCCCTTAATGAAGCTTTCATCTTTAAAGTGCACTCACTAGGGAGCAAATATCAACTGAATTATGGAAAAACAGCTGAAGACTCGCAATTTGGTATTTACACGAAAATTACATAATGAATCAATATATAGATCTGTCTTTGAAGGCTATGCATGTATGTATAATATTTGAATGAATTTTATATACATTTATTGTTGTCAATCATTACATAATTATTTTATATCTTTTTTTAGATTAAGCATTTTAGTTTAATGCATGTATATTAAAAAGTACAAAAAATAAATAAAATATTCTTTACTTTTTAATATATTTATAGATGAATGTTTAATCTTACAAATTTTTTAAATAAATATTAATGTGCACATTAATCTTTTAAAACATTATTTTATATAAACACAGAAAACATATTTACATTTTATAAAAAATTTTGTAATTTAAAACAATAAATCATTATGCATTAGATTGCAATTTTATGTGTAAAAATTTGTGTGTGTGTGTGTGTGTGTATATATATATATATATATATATATATATACACACACACACACACACACACACACACGATTTTCTATAATGTGCAAGTTGACTTTAATTAATGTTTTAATTAAACATTATGGTCACTTCCTGCTATGTCTTTGTGCTGCAGGTGGGCGATGACCCTCGGCATGCTGGACCCGCTGTACTGCCCCGCCCCTCAAACACCTTCACAGCCAATCGCAACCAGTGTCAAGATGTAGTTCCTGTCGGTGAGTCGTTACAAGCCAAGCTTCATCAGAAAGTTTTTAGTTGTTAAATCCTTCATAATGCATTGTTTAATAAAAATGTGGTGCCGCAAAGATGTTATAACTTTTGAAGAGGCTTCGTTTGACATTTCACCAACTGCTTTGTTCCTCTCTTTATAGCCTATAATGACAAAATCGTGGCATTTTTGCGGCAGCCGAACATATTTGAGATCCTTCAGGAGAGGCAGCCTGAGCTCATTAGGAATCACTCACTCAGGTGAGACTCGGAAATATTACAAAACAAACCTCAGACCTGAGATATTGATTATGAAAATGTTGACTTTTCTGATCTATAGGGAGAAGGTGCAGTTTATTCGTAATGAAGGAGCGTCGGGTTTAGCTCGCCTCTCCAGCGACGCAGACTTGGTGATTTTACTCAGGTACTTCTCCAGTGATTTCTGCATATTTTACCCTGCAAAACATGCCTGAAAGTAATTCATTTAGTAAGGTTTAAGCTTAAAATCAAACAGTTTCTAATAGCGAATTCCTACTGATTTGCAAAAAATGCCTAATATGATCTAATTTGATGATGTTAATATAAATGTAAAAATTGCATAACATATTTAATGTTTTTCAAATTATGTATGTTTCAACGTTAATGCATTTATTAAAATAAAAAAGCAGACATATGTCAAAAGATTTAATGAGAAAAATAATTATTCAAAATATATTATTTAACTTATAATCTGCAAAGGAGTGGAAAAATGCAGCAATTTATTGATATTAATGATATTATATTTAATTCAGCAAATATGATCAAGGTTGTTTAATGAAGAAAATTTGGCTTCTTGTTAAAATGTATCTTAATAATGTTATAAGTTTTTTTTTTTCAGGATACATGTGTTCACCTCCAAACGCTAACAATCTTTGTCTCTTTTTCTTCCTACAGCTTGTTTGAAGAGGAAGTGATGTCGTATGTGCCACCTCATGCCTTACTGCACCCCAGCTACTGTCAGTCACCTCGAGGGTCTCCGGTCCCCTCCCCTCAGAACTCTCCTGGTCAGTTCCTTTCAGTCACATCGAAAATCTTTCAAGAAACATTTATGAATCGTGTTTGAGAAGATGATTCTAATTACAAACAAAAGAGACAGTGTTTCTGGTTCCACTGTCCCTCCACAGCATTGTTTTGTGGTTTGCTTGTAGAGCTTGACATGTGGTCGACCAGATTTCCTGGGTATTTTTTCAGTTAGCTGCCAAAGCATCAAATCCGCTATTTGGGATTTGATGTATAGTTGGAGTTCAGGGTTTCTGGTTAATCCCTGCAGGCTGGTTTTTAACCGTTATACTGACACTCTGATTTTCACAAGTCTGTTTGGAGAGTGGCGGACATCACGGTGCCAGAGGGGAATCATGGTCTAGCTCAACATGATCTGACTTTAGTCACCGCTGACGCTGAGGGATTACACTGTTCACTGGTCAGAGGGGGTTCTGGGAATTCGGCCGCTTTATTTTTTTTGCTTGAAAAGAAACCGTTCTGATAAACTTTAACTGGACTTATACTGAAGAATTTTGGAAAAGTTTTGGACCATATCCATTTTAATAATAATAATAATAATTATTATTATTATTATTATTATTATTATTATTATTATTATTATTATTATTATTATTATTATTTATTTATTTATTTATTTATTTAATTTCATTTATCTCTATATTTTTTACTTCAAAAGCTGTTCTTATATCTCAAGAAAACAAAGAAATGTTTATCCCTGTATAATAATAATTATTATAATTTGTAGTAGTAGCAGTGGTAGTATTTATTTATTTAAATGTTATTTATTTATTTAATTGTTTTTATCCCTTCTCCGATTTTTATAGTTCAAAGGTTGTTCTTTGATATGTTAAGTAAACAAAAAAATGTTTAACCCTTTATAATAATAATAATAATAATAATAATAATAATAATTATTATTATTATTATTATTATTATTATTATACAGGCTTGAACATTTCAGTAGTAGTAGTATTTATTTATTTTAATTGTATTAATTGTATTTTATTTATCCCTTCTCATATTTTATTTTATTTAATATCTCAAGAAAACAAAGACATTTTTAACCCTGTATAATAATAATAATAATAATAATTATTATTTTTATTATCATTATTATTATTATTAGTAGTAGTAATAGTAGTATTTATATATTTACATTTTATTTTTTATTTTTTTTTCTCAGTGGATGTTTTCATTGTCCAGAGGTTGTTCTTGTATAGTGTTGCAATATTTGATGGTGAATTTATTCTGTGTTTAAATTAAATAGTCTAGCTCTGGGAGAAATATCTGATATATAAAAGACATCTAATTTGTCATCGGATTTGACAAATAAAATTGATTTCTTCTGCATAATCTATACATTTTCTACACGTGTATTTACGTTTTGATAACAAGATGCCGATTTTGAGTCTCTTTTTTTTTAGCCGTACTGTATAATATCCATGATCTGTCCCCTCTCAGGTACACAGCGAGCCAACGCACGGGCCCCTGCACCGTACAAACGGGACTTTGAAGCCAAACTTCGGAATTTCTATCGCAAACTGGAGACTAAAGGCTACGGACAGGGTCCGGGCAAAGTCAAGTAAGCATGTGTAGCGTACCCTGAGGTCTTCATTTGTAACACCTTTTCACACTCATGCTGACTTGTGCGTGTTTTAGGTTGATAATCCGCAGGGATCATCTCCTGGAGGACGCCTTCAATCAGATCATGTGCTACTCTCGCAAAGATCTACAGAGGAGTAAACTCTACGTCAGCTTTGTTGGAGAAGAGGGGTCAGTGTTTCCACAGTTTTAAGACATAACCAGACAACCAATATCAAAATATACTTAATTAAAAATAAATCGTCATACCCTTATATCTAAAGCATGTTATTGTGTAATAATAATAACAATGATTATTATTGCTATTATTACCATTTTAATGATGGTTATTTATTAAAAAAATTCCATTTTTTTGATTGGGAACACATTGGTTTAATTTGTCTCCCGTTCAGACTGGACTACAGTGGCCCGTCCCGAGAGTTTTTCTTTCTGGTGTCACGGGAGCTTTTTAACCCATACTACGGCCTGTTTGAGTATTCAGCCAATGACACCTACACCGTCCAGATCAGCCCCATGTCTGCCTTCGTCGACAACCACCATGAGTGGTGAGTGCACATCTGCTTTCGTTTCGAAGCTTGCTTTGATTTGATCGATGACCATCCAAGATTAAAAGAAGGATTCCGATGGTCCTTCCATCAGTCTGTGCCTTTAAGGTGTCCTTTACCAGACTGAACTAACAGAAATGTACCTCAAAGTTTTAAACATGTTCTGTCATGTCAGGTTTCGGTTTAGTGGTCGTATTCTGGGTCTCGCTCTCATCCATCAGTACCTGCTGGATGCCTTCTTCACACGACCCTTCTACAAAGGGTTACTGCGAATGTGAGTTAAACATTTCTGAATCTTTATTTCATAATAAATAGACTGTTATTAAAATTCTAAAAGTAGTTGTTGTTGTTTTCTTATTCTAGCTGGAATATATATATATATATATATTGAGTTTTAAGTTAAGCAGGGACATTATTTGAATGTTATTTAAATGTGATCTTGTTAGTATTTGAAGATAAAACATTGAACTAAATATATTAATAGCACTGATTTTCTTTTTTTGTTTTGTTAAGTTTATATATTCCAACCCTGTAGTTATTGATTATGTCATTATGACATGACTATGACAATACACTTTAATATCAAGCGTTCTGTTTAAGTGTTAAAAAGTATAACTACTTTTAACTTTGGTAACACTTTAGAATAGGAAACACCTATTAGCTGCTTATTAGCATGCATATTACTAGATTATTAGCCATGTATTAGTGCTAATTAAGAACATATTAATGCCTTATTCTACTTGACCTTATTCTACATCCCTTATCTTACCCTATACCTAAACCTAACAACTCCCTTACTAACTATTAATGAACAGCAAATTAAGAATTTATTGAGAGAAATGTCGTAGTTAATAGTTATCAAGTGTTACCTATTCTAAAGTGTTACCTTAACTTTTATACTAATATAATATAAAATGTAGTAATTTAATGTAATGATAATGTAATAATGATAATAAATTAACATTTTAGTCATTCTTTTTTAATTAGCATTAATGCTAATATGATACATGATAATATATGTTATTATAATAATATTATAAAATGTTGAATGGTGGTGTATTTGAAAAAAAAAATCTATAATTTAAAATTCTATAGTTGACGGAGTAAAATTAATCTAAAATATAAAATTCATATATGTGCTCATGTTAGTTAAATATAATTTAACAATATCAAATGTAAAAATAATACAAGTACAGTTATGGCTACAAAAAATCTTGAATAAAAAAAAAAATATATATATAAGTGCATAAATGCGTAATATCATAATATGATGATTTTTAACGGCTTAATTACATAATTATGATCTTTGAAGTGTCGGTTTTTAAATGTCATTGTTATCAGATGATTTTACTATTTGATACCTGCTTCAGTCAAGAAAAACAAGAGAAAAATAAAACAAAATTACAAAATAAAACAAAGAATATTTGTTTTCAGCCCCAATTTACTCACCCTAATGTTTTTTTTTTTTGTTTGTTTGTTTGTATGTTTTTTTTTTTTCAGTGGAACATTTAAGTAATTTTTAGAATCCTTTCTTTTTAGATTTTATTTCTCTTAAACCCTGTAATCTGAACTAATATTTCAAGTTTTTATTACCTTTAAAGCGCATCTCTATTTTAATACCATAAATATTTAAACTAAAACTATTTAACAAATACTAACATAAATCTGAGATTTCGTCAAGAAATCCTGGAACTAGACTTCACATTCTGTTTGATTACCTAGAGCAGAGCCATTATTTCTAGTTCATATGTTTTTGTTGGTGTGTGTGTGTGTGTGTGTAGTCCGTGTGATCTGAGCGATCTGGAGTATCTTGATGAGGAGTTTCATCAGAGTCTTCAGTGGATGAAGGACAATGACATAGAAGACATGCTGGACCTGACCTTCACCGTCAACGAGGAGGTTTTCGGACAGGTCAGAGTGTGACCGTTTGTGTAAGCTTGCACAAGCTCTCGCCATTGTCTCAGAGAAGTGTGTGTGTGTGTGTTAGATCACAGAGCGCGAGCTGAAGCCTGGCGGTGCTAATATCCCCGTGTCAGAGAGGAATAAGAAGGAGTACATCGAGCGTATGGTGAAGTGGCGTATAGAGCGCGGGGTGGTCCAACAGACGGAGAGCCTGGTGCGGGGCTTTTATGAGGTACTCAAATACAGCAGCTTTCAGTCACATTAAAACATGCAACTTCTGCCATGTCGAGCTGCCATGAGATATTCCAGAATGCTTTTTTATTGAAATTCTGTTTGATAGATTTGGGTCGTTGTGCATTTTCAAGTGCTTTCGCTTGCTTTAGTAGAGCAAGATGTCTTGACTGTCATTTAAAAGTTTGGGGTCAGGAACATTTTATTTAATTTTTTAAAATAAATTATTACTTTTATTCGGCAAGAATGCATTGAATTGATCAAAAGTGACATAATGTGGCAAAAACACATAAACGCTGTTCATTTGAGCTTTCTACTCATCAAAGAATGAAAAATGCATCGCTGTTTCCACAAAATTATTTAGCAGCAAAACTGTTTTCAACACTGATAATAATGAGAAATGTTTCCTGAGCAGCAGATCAGTAGATTAGAATGATTTCTGAAGATCATGTGACACTGGAGACTGGAGGAATGATGCTGAAAATTCAGCTGCGGATCACAGGAATATATTACATTTTGAATTCATTCAGTCAGATAATTTAAACTTAATAACATTTTTCCATATTAATGTTTTTACTATAATTTTTATCAAATAAATGCAACTTTAAGC
Organism: Carassius gibelio; assembly: GCF_023724105.1. Lineage (NCBI taxonomy): Eukaryota > Metazoa > Chordata > Actinopteri > Cypriniformes > Cyprinidae > Carassius > Carassius gibelio. Next base: position 6,058,580 of record NC_068396.1, read on the forward strand.
GTAAAAGATGTCCTTCAAAAACATTTAAATCATCTTACTGGAGAAAAAATTCACATATATCAAGAGTTAACTGTATTATATATTGTTAATTAATATAATTGAATAATATTACATTTTTTAAACTCTTAAGTAGTGTTACATCTGCATAAAATCTTGAAAGCATCTACAAAATATTCTTAATCCTGAAGGTTATAGTCATAAGCACATACTTTCCACATACTTGAATTCAATATTAAAAACCCAAAGGGTCAAATTCTAAATGTCAGTGTTGTTAATCAAATTACGTTAGCTTTTCAGTCAAATTTCTTTCTTTCAGTACGCCTGGTCATTACATGATTATAATGCCTCTTCCATCATGAAAACCTACAAAAGGAACAGGATCACAATATAAAAATCACAAAAGATCATGTTTGCCAGCGAGGAATCAAATGCATTTTTAAAAATCTGAAATGATTTAGTGTTACCTTGAATGAAACGAGAAAAGAAGATGAATTAATGAATACAGCCGGGTAGGTTTAATGTTTCAATCTTCAGGTGCATCATTTTCTATAGCCTTGCCCAACAGGAATACAGGCATCCCATGATATCTCATAGCGCTGGCCCTGAGCTGGAAGCAGATGTGTTACGGTTGTGAACTGCCCGCAGGTTGTAGATGCACGGCTGGTGTCGGTGTTTGATGCGCGGGAGCTGGAACTGGTGATCGCTGGGACGGCGGAGATCGATCTGGGAGACTGGAGGAACAATACAGAGTATAGAGGAGGTAACCGTGACCGAATGATATTACCACCATCATGCTAGTGTCCAAAACTCTGGGTAAAACACGGAATCAAGATATCGGAGTTATGACTGAAATATTATCCTCCAGATAGACTGAGGGCTTTTATAGCATCTCCTAGCCCTACAGGTCGCATCTCGAGTTTATTAGGACACGTTTATTGGTTTTCCCTCCAGGTTATCATGATAACCACATCGTGATTCGCTGGTTCTGGGCGGCAGTGGAGAGATTCAACAACGAGCAGAGGCTCCGATTGCTGCAAGTGAGTGATGAAAGAGAAACACAAGCTCTTTTTTTATTTTTTATGTGACCTGGGTGTGACATGACTCTGTTGTCTCAGTTTGTGACAGGGACGTCCAGTATCCCGTACGAGGGCTTCGCCTCTCTCAGGGGCAGCAACGGGCCGCGCCGCTTCTGTGTGGAGAAATGGGGGAAAATCTCCTCTCTGCCCCGGTAATCCCAACTCAACTCAAGATCCTGTTTCTAAAAGTTTGGAATGTCACAGTTTTAAATGCCACATGCCATGAAATCATAACTACTCCATGTCTGTCAGAATTCATTTATGTTTAAGCTCTACATTTATTTTAAATCATCATTGTAATGCATTTCTTTGTTAGATGCCCACCACTACTTAAATCATGTTTTTGAAAAAAGTATCTTCTGCTCACCAAGGCTGCATTTATTTGATCTAACATAGTCTATTTATATGTTAGATATTTATAACTATTTTCTATTTTGATATATTTTAAAATGTAATTTATTTATTCGATGCAAAGCTGATTTTCGAGCAGTATTACTCCAGTCTTCGGTGTCACATGATCCTTCAGAAATGATTCTTCGATGCTGATTTAATGATCAAGAAACATTATTATTATTATTATTATTGTTATTATTATTATTATTATTATTATTATTATTATTATTATTATTATTATTATTATTATTATTGTTGTTGTTGTTGAACTGCTTAATATTTTTGTGGAAACTGTGATCATTTTTATTTTCAGTAATATCTGATGAATAGAAAGCTGAAAAGAAAAGTATTTACTTAAAATAAATAATAATCATATTAATTAATAATAAATTATAATAATTAATATTAAATAATTGTATATATATATATATATATATATATATATATATATATATATATATATATATATATATAATGTCTTTTAATGACATTTTAATGCATTGTTATTTATTTTTATTTCTTTAAAAAATACAAATTAAATAGAGCAAACTTTAAAAAAATACTTCATATGCATATATTTATAATGTTTTTGTTGATGTCTATTATGTATTTCTAAATTGGTTTCATATTTTCATACTTTGTTGGCACTAATTTTAAGAACAAAAACAGATGGATTACAAAAATCCAGTAAAATAAAAAACTTAATTTTACAAACAAAAATACCTCAGAATATCACCGTTCATGTTAAATGAGGTTTTTTCCCACAGTTGTCATTGCTCATGTGATCCACAAGATGGCACAATCAAGCGGCAGTTCATAATACAGTCACTCAAAAATAGTTGAGAAATTGCTATGATCTGAAAATGAAGTTTCCTGTCTTTATTTGTGGTTGTAGAGCTCACACGTGCTTCAATCGTCTGGACCTCCCCCCGTACCCCTCGTTCTCCATGCTGTACGAGAAGATGCTGACGGCAGTGGAGGAAACCAGCACTTTCGGTTTGGAGTGAAGGTTGATTTTCGCACTTTGAGCCGATCAAATATACTTAGTTTCCACGACCCGTCAGGAAGAACAAAGGAAGTAAGCATCTAAAACAGACACCAGAAGCACTTAGACGTATATTTGGTACACCATATCACTTAAAAATACTTCCTCGCAAAGAAAGACACAGAAAAAACCCATCAGTGAGCTGGACTGGACTGACTGTTTCTCAGATGCAAACATTGATCGGCTCGGGATGAATCGAGGAGGACGTGACCAGCCAAATGCTCATTCAAATGAGGAATATAACAAACCCAAAGGACTCTCTTTTTATCTGTAAAAAAGACTTTTCTACAGAGCATCAAAATGCAGCGTGAATGAACAAATACTGTGTTCGTCTCAAACACTATCACACATGACAGCGCTGCCCTCTATACTGAACTGAAAAAAAAATCTAGATGTTGTCTCTTCTTTTTGTCATATTTCTACATTAGTCTTTCTCATATGTTTGTTTTGACACCGTATGCTGTCCAAGTAGCTGTCATGTTGAATGAATTTGGTTATTTATATACTCTCACGCGCGACGTTTTCATAAGGGCATGTCACAAATGTGATCAAAAAAAGAAATCAACAATAGAAGATGGTTTTTGTGACTTCATAGTCCAACCTTGGCCTTTCTGTTGTCCTCGGATTACACGATTTTATTTCTGATGACATTTGAACAAATCGAGTGGTCACATATCCACAGAACGAAGCTACAGAAACACTCAAAGTCAGCATGAAATTAAAACGAACACTGTTTGTGTTACATATACGCTTCATTGTGATATAATAAGGTTTTCTGATTTAAATGGAGTAAAATAGCTTGCGTTACCATTACATGTTGACTTAATTATTATTTCCATATCGCTTTAGTGGGACATTAATGTTGCAGACGCAGCTTTCTTGAATCTCCTTTCATTTATCCACTCTCTTCTCTCGAGTCCAATCGTGTTTTCTTGTATGATTTGATCCTGGAATATCAAGCCCACAAAACCGTATCGATACATTCCAGACTTTTCCATTTGCGTGAACTCAACTCAAGCCTTTTACGAAACACTGCCGTGGCTGCGGGACAATGGATTGTACTCTAGTTCTTGAATGTTTTGTAATCTGAATTTTGTGTAAGGAATTAATATCAGAGGTGGAGCTGAAACTGCCATGGGGCTTTAAGAGGTCCATCAAATTTTGGAAGACAAACACGAGCATATCATCTTTGTCAGTTTGATTACGGCCGGTTAGATCGCTAAGACAAACCAGATAGATCTTCATCTTTGTATTAAGGCTTTTTGCAGTGGTGTGCTGATATTTGTGCTGAATGTACCAAAGGTTTAGGGCAGCCATAGACTGTCCCAACCCTCTTTGTCCATGTTTGATTCATTAAAAAAAGGAAAACATTTCTGAAAAAAACAAATAATGATAATAATAAAAGCCTTTTTTGAATGCCCCAATTGTTCCTCTTAATTTGACTTTTTAGAGTAGCTTTTTCACGATGAAGTTTTACACACAATATAAAAAAAGATTCTACATTGGGGAAACAATTATGCTTTCTGTCGGTGTTTGAAAATATGTATGTATGCTTTATCTGGAGATTTAATGGAATAGTTCAGCTAAAAAAAAAAAACTGAGGTTATAGGTTTATAAACCTAAATGCATTTTTTTCCTTCTTTGTTTCTTTTGTGGAATATAAAAGTTATTTCACAGATTGTCCAGACTGCTATTTCCAATACTGTGAAAGTGAATAGAAACTTTGAGTGTAGAAAACTCCAGTGTTTCTTGGAAGAAAGAAAATCTTGTGTAAATGATGTCAGAATTTGCTTTTTTTTGTGAACTGTTCCTTTAAATGTTCCCTGCCTTTCTAGATCCCAGAAGCTTCAGACTGAGGTCACACATAAGTTCTGGCTTTCTGCTGATGTTACTAAAAAAGCTTTCTGTACTACTTCAATGTTGAAACTTTCACGTGCTCTGAAAACATGCGACTGTTGATTGGATAACAGCTTTCAGAGCTCCACATTTGGGTTTTTCTGTTTTTTGTTTCAGCACAGATGATTGTATAAAGCTGTTTATCTCACGGAAAATGCCTCAGAGTCTTGATTCCATATTCCGATTCAGCTTATGTTGATTTCGGTAACACTTTAGTATAGGGTCCAATTCACACTAATAACTAGTTGCTTATTAGCATGTCTATTATTAACATATTGGCTGTTTATTAGTGTTTATAAAGTACATATAATGCATGACATTATATATATATATATATATTTTTTTTAATTGGATCAATTCTGACCATTTAATGCACACGTGTGCTTTCCAAAAGCCCCAAGACCCAATAAAATGCTAAAATAATAATTTTAATAACTTTAAAACTAAAGGGGAAAGAAAATAAAACGTAACATTTTACAGTGATTTACTGTAGCTTAATTAATCACTGATTCAAACTGGGCTCTTTTTGTGTTAAGGTTGTTATGACATTGTTTTCTGTAAATATCAGCCTCAACAGCTTTGTTATTAATAAATCAGCAATAGACATTTAAATATAAAATGCACAAAATATGAAACTTGCATCTGCATTTTAATATTTATAATAAATGATTGAAACTTGTTTCCTTTTTACAGAGCTTTTGACATCATCCCGAACAAGGAACCGGAATTCTATACTATTTACAGAAACCATGCTAAAACATTCATATGGAATCAAAGCAATGCATCATGAATACTAAATTAATAATAGGTCTCGCATGCATGTCTGTTTGTGAACAGCAGATGGCAGACCACCCATACGGTTTCCTTCGAGGGTCTCCAGCCATAACAGCATCAGAGATTTTTCAAATGTCCATCTAATCTGAAATGTTTATTAACCTCTGAATCTCGCTGAGAGAGAGCTCAAAGCCGCTTTATTATACACTGCACAATAATGTCAGATTTCAGTCTGTCTGACAGTATGGCAGTGAGCAAGATGCATGAGAATAGATGCTAATTAGCACCTTCCGCTGTAAAGCGCACACATCAAGTCTTTGCCGCATGAAAGAGCGTGCTGATGCGGGTGCTAGAAGCCTCTCTCCGCACAATCACACGGGCCTTGATTGGCGGTTGTGTGAAAGCCGGGCCCTCAGCCTCTGTTCAATGAGGCAGTATTTCCAGGGTCCCTTAGAAACCTATTTCAGCTGTTTTATCTCTTCAGTAGTGCTTTGCTGACACTACCCATAAACCCTTGTGCTTTTAGTGTGACATGGACCATGCTCTATTTCTGTGTGTGTGTGTAAAGTGAGTGGGGGTGACCCTGAGCTGTAACAGCTGGTGTGTAGGATCCCATGGGACGTGAGAAATTCATCTGATATATAATAATAAATCAGGAAGGTTACTCTTTTTTGGCTCAAAATATTATGGTAAATGCACTTACTGGTATTGATGCATCAGATGTGTGTGCACAGATTCACAATTCACTGACAATTTTGACTTGTCATTCCGTGCACTCCAATATCTCACAAATGTGCACATCCAGATGCACACGCACAGACATATTGAGTTATTGACCTTGAGGGAGTAAAAAAGCTCAAAGTGCCTCTAAAAGATTCCCTGTGAATGATTTCACTCAACAGAATGATGCATCTTCCCCTTGCTGGAGGAATGACAAGCCTAAATAATCCACAAAATCATATTTAGGGTTAGGGTTTACATTTTTTAAATCGGTTCTTAAAAAAAAAAAACTACAGATCAAAATGTTGTCTGGGATGTATTTTTTGTAAATGTCTTTGTTGGTTAAAGTCAAACTAAATCTTAACAACTATTAACAATTAACAACTAAAGACGAGAAGTTATCGTGGTATTACCATGCTGGTTTTACCATGCTGTTTGTGTATATATAAATATATATATGTGTGTGTGTGTATATATATATATATATATATATATATATATATATATATATATATATATATATATATATATATATATATATATGAACAATTTATATTGAAATAATATTCATAAAGTAATACAATATTAATATGATATATATTAGTAATATTATAGGACCAAAGTATTGCTGTTTTTTTTTTTTTTTATGTCTTGCAAAGCAGTAGGCTACTGCAGCAATATCAATACTCTACTGTAATATTACAGGATTCTAGTACTATTCATGGAAATGTATGTACTTTTGGTATTTACTCCAAGAAATCCATAGTGCGACTGTGTTACAAGTTTATGAAAACTGGTAGTACCATAGTAATTTTTATATAAATGCCAATGCATCATGGTAATCCTATGTTTTTACAGACAAAGACTGTCATAGCCTAATGCCAGACAGATTTGATTTAAAGTGTAACTTAAAATAAATTATAATAATAAAAATAACAAAATGAGAGAGTGCAAAATATCTGTCGTCCCAACACAGTGTTTTTGTGTGGTAAAGAAGGCTATATTTTAATCTAACATATTGACTACAAACTGTAAAGAATTATCATAGTATCATAGTATTTGTAAAAGTAAATGTAATTCATTCATTATATCATTGGACCACCACAGTATGTTTTTGTAAGAGAGTACTGTGGACAGTTATGATCTTGCATAAACAATTTGTTAGTCCAAGAATAACATTTTCACTAACTAGACAGATTTTAGGGTTAAGGTTATAGTTATAGTTTATCTTCTTCATTAGGCTACTTGTAAATTCCTTTTATTTTCAAGATCCTGCTTGTGGCTGAGTTTTACATTTGTCTTTGTAGCACCAGAACCAAGAAAAGATCCTGAAACTTTTCATAATGGTGACAGTAAAAGCCTTGAATCTTGAATATTCCTTGTCATTCCTTCCAAATGGATGTCGTATGCTTACATGTCTATTCAATCACGAGAATTATCTTGACATGGATAAACGTTTCTCTGAAAAATACCCACTAAACGTGAGCCATGGAAACAGACAGACATCAATTCTCCCGTGTGACAATTTGCAGCCACAGCTCACCAGAAACTTTATCATCACACATTTACAAAACACATCTGTGGTGAAGTTGACGTATAGCTCTGATGCGATCGCTTGCATTGTGGAGGACAGGAGTATGCATGATAAAATAACGAAGCAGGAACGGCGTGGACCTCCACGGGTCTATTTTTACAGCCATGGCAGGAGGAAGTGGAATGGAAAGGCTATCTTGCATTATGCATAGCCCGAGAGAAAGAGAGGAGCAGAGGATCGAATAAACAGCACTTCCTCTAGTGGGACAACACAACAGACAAAAGAATGCCTTTATATTTAGTCTATGTATGTATAAGTGTATGTATGTTTTATGATCTGTGTGTGTGTGTATATATATATATATATATATATATATATATATATATATATATATATATAATTATTTATTTATTTATTTATTTATTTAGGGTTTCTATATAGTTTCTAAGTGTTTTTTCCACATGTTGTTATGGGGTTGCAGTGGGTTAGAGGATTAGTTTTAAGTTGACAAAACCAAACCTCTCCAATCCGGCTTTGTTGGTACCATGATGCTGTTCAACTTTCTTTGTCAATTCAGGCTTTGATTCTGAGTTTGTGGAGCGCGTGCACATGAATGTGTGACATCACTGGCGAACAGCCAATCACAAGCCTTGCAACACAAAGCAAGTTTGATTTACTTCTCGCGAGAGACCCAGCGAGATTCAAAACTAAGGTTAAGAGATTGAAGAATATGACAAATTTAAACGTCAAATTAAAAATGAAGGATAAACAATATTGCTCTATCAGTGCAGTGACAAGAGAAACTTGTTAACTTAGTTTGTACATTTGAAAATAAATAGTGATAGAGACTCGAACATGTAAGGTCAGAGTTGTTATTTTTTAAATGGTGCAATCTTTTGATACTACAGCTTATTCATATTATACATGATCTGCATACATTTATATTTATTTAAAATAATCGATTTATAATAAATGTTAAACTAAAATTGCTTATGTGTAAAAGATAAATAATTAAAAAAATAATATGAATCACAATAATTATATATAAAAAAAAAATATGCATTTAGCAGACGCTTTTATATAAATCATAAAATGACTCAGTATTTATCGTTAAAGCCAGACTTCTTTTTTCTTCTTAGCATTAGTGACCTTTAATTTGGAGCAAGATAAACTGGGGGAGTGACTTTGTGTTAGACATGTGTCACTTTTCTCACATCTGATTGGTCCACCTTCAGTTTGAGATCTCTAACCCAGAACACCAGCTGCCCCGGAGCAGGTTAGCCGTGTTATTGCCGTGTAAGTTACTACGGCAATGAATGCCGCTAAAAGCCAAGACACTTAAGTGGTACCTAAAACCCAGGATTGGTGCAAACTAACCTGAAACCTATCTAGCTTAATCTAGCTTCACGGTACAGGCCCCTGGTGTTTGCTAGGATGTTTACTACAGTAGGTGGTTGTTCACTGGTCCTGGTAAAAATCTTTATATTATCCAATGCTAATCAACTAAAACAAAATTCTGTGCAAGTTCTGAGAATTTCTAGAAATGTAAAATTGTGACACCATGATAAAAGCCCCGTTGTGTGATGAGTAATGCATAGTTGATTTAGTCAAATGAAGGCTGATTTGAATAAAAAGCTGTATGTGAAGTGTGTCTCTCATGAGCAGCAGCAGCGGTTTGGATCTCTGGAGACAGGTGTTGACTAATGAGGAGCTTTTTCTGAATCCAGCCATGATGATTAAGTGTTAATTACAACAGGTCAGCTTGACACATTTCCAATAATTGGAAATATTTTTGGGCTTTTTGATTTGCAGGACAACACAAAAGAATACATTAGTGCGCCTAATGAGATGTCTATTTAGCTCACCACTGACCCCCTTGACTTTCTGGTGTCTCCTTCAAGCACTGTTCAGAGTTTAGAGAAAGAGCTTTATCGACCAGATGAGATAGTTGAACACAGTGTCAGAATGTAATTTTTTCTTGTTTTCAGTATTCATGTTCAATACATCAACGTTTATCAACTAAACTTATATCTCTGAAGGCTTTTTGTATCACAGTCATCTGTTTCATGTTTCGCTCAGAGGTGGAAGCTGATGCCAAATTTGTATCATGTTGGTACGCTCTGCTCCTTTATGACAGACAGTTGTGACCCTTGACCTCAAACAGGAAGCAGTCAGTGTGAAGATGGAGAATCCAGTGAGTGTGATCATCAAACTTCTAAACCGTCTCTGTGAGGTGAGTGACCAGATACAGCATCTCTTCAGAAGCACCTTTAATGCTGTTTCAACCTGTCTACTCAAGGGACTTTGAGGAAGGTTTATTCCCTTTTGAGAAGCAAGATGTTTGGTGGAGAGTCTTTAAATTAGCACACTGTCAATATTCCTCCATCTCAGCTCCACTTAAAAAAATAACAAACACATACATTAATGCGTTTTCATATTTCATTTGAAACCCGTAATGTTTTCTTTGTTTATTTGTTGGGTTATTTTAATATTTATTGTGGATTTATTTTGTTAGACTTATTTTCTGATGTTCTCTAAGCAAAATGATAGACCTTTTTTTTTTAATAATCGAGTTGCTATTATACTTTTTTTTATATTTGATATTATATTTTTTTATGATTCTATATAAAGAGCTTGTCAAAAATTTTTCCTATTTGTTTTGGTTTTTATTGGGATTCCACAATAAATTTTACTTACTGTATCGTTTGCATAATCATATATTTCTTTTAAGTGTCAACCATTCTAGTGTGACCTTTTAATTAATTAAATTATTTAAATTTGTAAGATTTTTGTAAAATCTTTTTAATAGATTTTAGTTGTACCAACCACTGCTACAAAATTAAATGATGTCCTATAATTTTAATTTAGTAACATATCATTGAAGTAATTATATATATATATATATATATATATATATATATATATTTGTAAATGTTGTAGATTTATAGTAAATAATATTTTGTTAAAAACTTTTTTGGTATCATTATAAAACAGTTTTTTTTAATAAGTACGTTTTTTTTTTAAGTATGTTAATACCCAATGGCACATAAAAAAATTGTAAATATTCATAGTACATATCAAATAATGTATTTTATCTGATGCCTCGTACTTTTTGTAACTTACAGTTTATTTCTAAATGACTAAGCAGTAATAAACAGTGTTGTTTTTATAACGAATACAATAGAAGCCATTGTTAAATTTAACTAACCATGGTAACCTGAAGCTATTTATGGTTTTATATGTGGCTACTGTGGTATAATTTCAAATATACCACAGTTATATTACGGTTACAACACAAAATCTATGGTTTGGCACACCGACCTAACACTTTAGTTATAGTCAAAGTGTTACGTAATAAAATAAAACAATTGAATTACGCTCTTGTGAGTGAATCAAATGAATTTGTCGAGGGTGGTGAATTGGAGTCTAAAGCAGACTACCGTAGTAAACCCTCTCAACCACGCCAGGCTTGTTTATAATAAAGCTGTAGTGAGGAGCAAGATAAGCGGAGACGCTGAACTCTATTTCTAACTTGGCAGGCTTGTAAACACTGCCAAATGTGACAATAATGTCCCGTAACCGCTGCCAGCTGCCTGCCAGATACCTGACAGCTCTCAATGATTCTGCTGTTTCTCCGCCAGTAGGCTTTGTAAGGCCTGTCCCGCCGCATTAAGAGCTCTGAAGCTTCCAGATTCTTCTCCCACTTTGAAAACGCACCCTTAACGCTAGACTGACGCCGTCCAAAGGAGCTTGATTTGGTATTACCAAGCTGCAGCAGCTAAATCTCCAAGAGTTTCCAGGTGTTTAAGAAGGCAGTGAAGTTTCTCAGGGTTTGATGCTTCATCATCGGGAATAATCGCCACTTTATTGCTTTAAAGAATGAATGGGAAACCAAATAGCCACACTCTATAAACATAAGTTTGGTCGAACAAGTAGTTGACACTTGAAAAACGCGATCCGTTTGAAGAATAGGCCTACATTTCATTCCAATCACGCTGAGATTCTCAGTTAAAGGACTAATTCAATTAGGCTGGAGAAGAATTCACCCCTTTGTCTTGGTGCCTGGATGAATTAAGGTTTAAACAGACTTGATACAGACTGTCAGACCCCATTAGAAAACAGCAATCTGACAAAAAAAAAAGGTGAGGGAGTGAGAACTGAGAGTAATGGCACAAAGTTGCCAATGTTATTCAGGCTGTTGGTATAAATTAAACATGGACTGTACTCATACGACACAAACGCTCCACTGATTATATGCTGTCAGCGTGCGGCAAACACAAGGTCAAACATGTCGGGATTTAACATGAGAGAGAGAGTGACTTCACTCTTCTGTTTGATTGATGCCGCGCTTTCATCCCACATCACAGCTCTCCAAATATGAAATGATGCAAGAGATGAGCGACTGTATGACAGATTTACCTACCTCAAATCATTTTAAGGTTAGCACTATGTTTTAGAAAAGAACCCAACTGAAAAAGAACGTTTTAGAGACTTCACAACATAAAACCTGCACTATTTTAAAAACACCCCTGTGACGAGGAGTTATGACAGTTTTGCGACCTCAATTCATATCGAGGTTTGCATCAGACTCTGAAAAGAAACTGCACAGCCCCAGACTGAAAGAAAAAAAAACAATATTAAAAATATAAAAAAATATTAAGGGACAATTTGTTGCTAAACTGAAGCATTTAGTAATTGTGTACATAACTTGTTCACCTTTTAACAACAGTCACTGCTGTGTGCTGTTATTACTATTTAATATTCGACATTTTTGTTACTAAACTTTTTCAAATTTTGTGTATAGATGATTAAATAGTTAATAATGCTGATTGTATTTGTGGCATAAACACGCTCCATGATTGGGCCTGTTTGGAAACACACACACACACACACACACAAAAACAACAAAAAACAATTGGACTTATTTAAGAATACCACTAAAATAATATGGTAAGACACACCAGTATGCATTATCAATCAGAAAAACGATTTGAGTCATTTGTTGGTTATTTCTGATTCGAAGTGAACAGGGAGCTTTATCGCGAGATCCAAATCTTTTTGTTTTATTGCTGCTCATATAACAGTGTATACTAAAAACACTGATAAATCTTAAAATCGTGCTTCTTAAAATCTTCTAGTTTGTGGCCAAACTTAGTTGTTTTTGTGAAGGAAACACTGACATGCACTTGGAAGATGAAGGAACTACCGCCGCGTCACAAGTTTCTGACAAATTTGATTTCAATTAAGTTCATTTACAATTATTGTCGCAATCTTTTTAGTCACAGTCGGGTCTCATGAACACGTAGCGGATTCAGAATCAGTGACGCTTGTTCCGTCGTGAGGTCGGATTTCTTCTGTGCCAGAAAAGCATTACGCCATCACTGTATACTGTATGTGTGATATGATGAGATGTGAAATTAGAGAACAGGTCAGTGCAGATATAGGGCAATGTGTGGATTTCTTTGTGCGTGTCTCTGTGCTGACATTTGATCGTGATGAATTTTAAAGCAGGATCAAGGGGTAGTGACAGTTTATGAAGACAGTGGGAGGTATCTGTGCTTTATATGTATGTGCAGGACCACACTGAATCATACAGTGGGATCAGAAGGCCTTGGGGTTGAAGGGCAGTGTGTTTAGTCTATGCAGTCAGTGTGGGGTATGTTTTTATGTATGTGTGATCAAAGCAGTGGTTGTGTAACTCTACCTCCTCTCGGCCAGGCCAGTATTCACCTATGGTGAGTATTCAGTAAGAAAAACAACAACAACAACAACAACCTTGGTATTAAAATTTCCACATTGCAAATATAGCCTACAATTTAGACTCACAGAAAGAGGTGCATGTCCTTTGCACTCTTATGGATTAGTTTAGACTATAGCTAAGGATGCACATTCACAGTGCAAGTTGTTTACTAGTTGGGTGAATCTGAAGACAACACTAGGGACAAATGGCATAGAGGAAATAAAGATTTTTTTTTTTTTAATTACATGATTATTTTCATGACAATTAACCAGATTTACCCAGTCAATTCTCATCATTTTAATGCATCACAAAGTTTAATTTATAGATTTTGACTCTAGTTTTTTCTTGCGATTCTCATTATTTATTATTGATTTTTTTTTTTTGTACTATTATTATTATACGTTCAGTGGCAATTCTCATTATTCCATCACATAAATGTTTTCTTCATGACAAAATGTCAACAATCGTGATATAAAATATAAATTTCACAAAAAATACATTTATATTCATATTTAATATAGTTAGTTAACATAATTTAATCTGATATCTAATTCTAAAACTATCATTCAGACATGCATCCAAAAATATTAAAGTTTCATTTAGATATTGTAGAACTGTCCACTCACACAAACACAGATATATAAAATGTAATAATAATATGAAATAAAATTACAAAATATTGACAAAATGCCAAAATATATCTTTTTCTTTATGGTGAATGTATGTGACATTTACCTATTACTTCTAAAAGCCTGTGTATTTCTACAGCAACGGATTGCATTTCTCATCAGAACTGCCATCTTCAGTCAGTTGTGCATCTTCTTATCATATCATAAGAGACGCATTACGAGACACAGAAATGAGTTACAAAGAGCCCAGACGACTCAAAGCAAACGTCTTCAGAGTACAATTAAAGCAAGCTCCACAACTGGGTTGTCTGGTATTATCTCTCCAGTCAGTGTCTTTGATCAGCGCATCCCTCCAGCCCCCTGTTTCCAGGCAGTAAAGCCCCCAGAGCTGCTCTCCTCTGTCATTTACTCTCCTTACACATCCTCCATCCCCCTCTCCCCCCCGGCTTCTAGGAAGTATTTCTCCCGGGACTGTCTTTGTTTAAAGCAAATAAGCAGAATCCAAGCCAAAAGCAGAAAATGCACGCTTCCATTCATATACACGCACTGATGCTGGTTGTGAGGCTAAGAGCTGACTAAGCCAAGGCAATGCTGAGTAAATCTTTTGCCTCCAACCTGCTGCTATTTGAAAGCAAGAATAGATATTTCTTGTATATACACAAACATGTATTTTATACACCAACAGAACGACAGAACAGGAACCTGTCATATTTCAATATACTCAAAAAGAATAATACATTGTTTGCATAAAAAAACAAATCCTGTTATTAAAGACCATTAAGATTGGTTTCACTGTGATGTTATTGTCATGATAATTAAACTGTCAAATTCTCATAGTGTGTGTGTAAAAATAGATAAAATATATATAATTTTTAAAAATATATTACAATTATATATTTAAAAATGTATAAATTATACAATAACAATGTACGTAGATATTATACAGTTTAAATCTGTTCTTTCTGGTTTATTTATTATGGTAATGTGCATGAGATTGTTTCGCACTGTGGTAATGAGAACTGGGGTTTAAAATGTGCTTAATGAAACTAATGCTATAACGGTCTTCATTTTCAGAAAGCAAAATCTGATTTTTTATTCTCTTTGTCTGGATTTTGGAGTGAAATATGACCTGCGCATGATCTGGACAGGTCTTGTGTGGTTCACCATTTAAGTGAAAGGAACGTCATATTCAGAGATTTTTCTCTATTGCAAATGGATTCCCAGTCTCCAAAGCACTCTAGACACGAACCATCATGTCAGTGTAATTGTAAAATGATAGGCAATAAGTCAGACAGATACAAGAGAATGAATCGTAAGATGAGGGTGCCCGTTTCAATTATGTACATTAGTTATAGATGAGGAATCTTTTGGGAATAACCCATACAGAATACATTTGCAGAATTAATACACTGTGCAAGGCCATTTTCTTGTACATAATTGCACCCTAATTATCCATTAGTTATTGAATTACCCTTTTATCTGTTTGTCACGGGCAAAGGCTTAATAAATGGAAGAGAAATCATCAACTTGGTTATCAATGCTCCAAATTTGCAACACAGCGAGCAAGGGAAAATACAGCGAGAGAGGGATGGAGAGAGATTGCACTACAGTGGCAGAGAAAGATGGAGACAGACAGAGAAAGAGAGATAAAGAAGCATAGATGGAGAGGTGGAGAGAAAGATGCATACATATATTCATGAGCATCTTCGGGTTGTAATTAAGAATCAAATAGCTACAAGGAAGCCATTAGTTTATTAAGTGTAAGAGACTGAGCAAGTAACCTGCAAGTTTTCTTATTTGAAATGGAATAATGAGATGCACACACACACACACACACACACACACACACATATATATATATATATATATATATATATATATATATATATATAGATAACAAAATCAATATATTCCATAACATTTTTATTTTTCCTTTACTTACACATTTTTTCCCCCTGTAATAATGTGGATTGTTGATTTACATCAAAAGTTGTACACTAATATTTGCAATGAAAACTGTTTTTTTAGAAACAGTTTTCACTCAGAAATGTGCGGCAGTCTGAAAAATGTATTTTGCACATTATTTCAATTTTGTAATATTTATATAGCCTATATATTTGAATTGTGGATGTGGAGTTTGCTTACCTTAATTCATATAAAAGAGAATCCAACCACAAGAATAAAACCAAACATTTTTTAAGGAATTGGCATTGGGAAACATTTTTCATTTGGAAATTACTTTGTTTTTGATCCCATTAGAATCATTTTGTATTTTTGGTTCCAGATGATAGAAATTCCATTAGCAGTATACATTCCTTATTGAAATGGACGCACAGTAGAATTATTCCAAGACATTCTGACTTCAGGGCATTTAAAATAGGTACAAAATAACAAGGAGACTACAGTATCAGTAAGATTCTACCATTTATTACACATAATGACATTCTTAAATAAAAATGCTTCACTTAACAGTTCTTGCATAGATATATTACAATACCAATTTAAAAAAGAATTATGAAACAAACCAGTAACAAAAATAAACTCTTTTCCTTTTTCCTTAATAAAGAACATTGTCATACTAACATCATATAATACAAATAATATATGCAAACACTTTTTACAGCAAATAAAACAAAAAAACATCAAAATTAAAAAACGGCATTAATATTGGAGCAAATTGGAAAGCATGAAAAGCCAGCGGAAAGCAGAGGGATCGAAACAGATTTCATTTACAGCGGGAAGTGTGGAAAACTACGCTACGAGTGCAACGGACATTGGAAATCACTCTGTTTATCAGCTTCATACCATCCATTTGAAAGCTTCTAGCACAGCGTTTTGAGCAATAGAAGGGTACAAAGAAAACAATGCTTCAGATGTCTAGTGGGACTGAATGGAGACCAGCGGCTAACTTGAACGTACAGACTAATGCGTCAATCCAAAAACAACAGACCTCTAATACAGACTAATCATAGTATCACGAGATGTGCAATGCATTCAAACTCCTAATTTAGTGTTCCCTGCATGTTTAGTAGTGTCTCAGCTCATGCCAGATCGTTAGGATTGAACTTTTGCATTGTTGAATGTAAAAACGAACCTGCAAGTGTGCATCGGTAATTACAAATAATTGCATTATCCCATCAAAAAGGTCAGTTAGTTGTCTGTGCCATTTAAAGCTGTTTAAATGGCTAACATACAGGGTTTATACACACTTGAGAGAAACTAAAGACAGTGCACATAAAACAAGCCCTAAAAAGCAGACAATGAGCTGCTCCGTGGGGTTTCTCAGGACCATTAAGGCAAACTCATTAGCTAGTTTTTGCCAAGGTAAGATACCTAATTGGTCCGGCTGGAGGATGTTAAAGAAGGATTTTAGAGAAAAATGTGCACTTAAAGTGAATAAATGGTCAAAAGTCCACAAGGAAAACTACTAGTGAACATCATATATCTTGATTCATATGGATTTAGATCAACAGATCAATGAGAATTTGAACACAAGTCTTGTAATGTTAATAAACACTGTTTCTGTCCCATGAGCATCCAGGTACATTGTGAATCCTCACAAAATCCGACGAGAAATGCCTACAGTAGGTCATATTTCACCTAAAATAGTTTGAAGCCTATATGACAATTATTTTGCACTGTGACAATATTACATTTAAATTTGAAATGTAAAGCTGCAGTCCATAAGTTTTGCCTCTTTGTCGCCATCTCTGTTTAAAACCTGCAAATGCAGTAATTTGCAGAATTATCATCTTTATGTTGGTTGTGCATCGGCACGGCTTCTCTTAATCTAATGTTTTGAGGAGCAAGTGTGCCTGTTAGTCACTGCATTGGTGTGGATATCCACTGTACTTTGGAATCACCTAGTTTTACATCTTGGAAGTATGACCCAAATAAGAAAATTGCACCGAAAAATGTCAACTGAACAAGTCAGTAACATGTCTTCCATTTTTGTTCTGACCAACTGAAGAAAAAAAGCATTACAATACATCACACTCCCAATGGTGATAATCTGACAATCGCTTAGCTAATACCACATAAAACCATGCAAATTATTATTATTGTTATAATTTGTACTCAAAATGTTAATGTTAACTTCAGCATCACATGACTACTTGTATTTATTGTGTATTAGCATTACAGGTGAATCTCCAGTTGTCACAGATGATCGTCATTTGGACCTTTCTGGATTACAATCTGCCATCAAAATGCTGCTGAGAGAAAAGGCTATTATTGATGCACCACATGCATCATCCTCACATGCAAAATTGTCTACTAACTTATTGTTTTTTAACAGATGTGACTAAATGATGCTAAGACAAATGGCAGCATGCTTGTATTTCCCGTGAAAACCTACCAATACCACTCATTATTATAAACTAAGTTGAGGAGAGTTTTGAACACTGGCTGCTCATGCACTTGCCCAAAAATTTATTTTGGATATCTTTTTTATAAAACAATAATAATAATAATAATACAATGTTACAGACTGCAGCTTTAAATGAGAATTGGGTATTAATGTCACAATGCCAAAAATAAAAAAGTCTTAAATATTATTTATTTCGGTTTTTGAGGTGAAATATGAAGCATGTTTTTGACAGGTTCTATGATGATATTTCTCATATGCAGTTCATCCTTCTCGCCACTGACCCAAAATAAATACCTGATGCCTTTGTTTGCATCCATTTCAGATCTAACTTCTTGTCAAACTGAATTTATTATCTTGCATACATGATCAACAGGATTGATCTTCTAATAGTTTTTGAGATGTTACATGGATTGTGTTGCCCAAAAATGCGGGACAAAATGATGCTTTGCTTCCTAGTCTGCATATCCCACGACCATGTTTTCTGAACTACAAACTGAAAAGATAAATTGTAGAATTTCAGGTTGCAGTCTTAAATCCTCTATGAAAAGCACATTTCATGCACTAAATTTTAGCTGGAAAAGTGGCTCATACAATGGTCTCTTGAGGACATTGGATGTGACCTTGTGTCATTTTTATTTTTTTCTGGAGCTAATGTAGCCAGGGAGGGAGGTAAGCTGACACCCAGCTACACAGTGAAATTGACTGTGTCGGGCGGTTGGGATAAGATCTCCCGGTCAGCATAAGTGTGGCATGTGACCCCCAGTGTGGTCCTACTCCGTTCCGCCCCATTGAGGGTGCGACCAGTGCTGGCCGCTGCCGGGAGAGCCCAATTCCTTTCTCATTACCAATACTGCCATTCTGTCAGACAGGCCTCCTGTTGGTCCATGTTAGACAAGTGAGTGAGAAGCAAAAGAAACTGACAGACGGCTTGAACAAGACATGAATATCCTTGTCCATCACCTATTTTTGGGGTGATATTATGTTTTGTATCTTATAGATATTGTTAATAATTGTCATGATATGCAAAAAAAAAATAAATAAAAAAAAATAAAATCATGTTTATGCTATCCAAAATTTACATTTTGAATTTGTTTATGCATTGATCTCATGGGTTTAGAAGTCTTTGAATCAGCATCTTGATGTTTATATACAGTATGCAATGGTTAAAAATAAATCTTTCTTTTTTTTTTTGTGCTCATTTTATACATCTTCAGATCTGGGCCTCTGATTTCAATCATACAAATGTGGTTTACACCACAATGCGCACAAAACAACTATGTTAGGTTGTTGGAAAAGGGATAGTTCACACACTACTGACCCTCATGTTGGTCCAAAGCTGTATGACTTGAACTGAATTTTTACAATACAACTTATATTTAAAATTAAATCTGGAAATGTTATAGTTTTGTTCAAGCAACATTTATGCATGAAGATAAATTTGAAGCCCAAAAGCCTATGTTTTTTCCATGTCTTATAATAGTTTTTTGCCATTTCGAAAATATGGGAGTGAGAATGAGAGATTTGGTGCTTCCATGTCAATTTTTTGGAGTTTGACATCCTCCTGTTTTCACTGTAGGAAGAAGAATGCTATTGAAATTCTTCTAACCGTCTAATGCATTCCATGAAGGAAAGAAAGTCATACTGGTTTAGAATGACATTAGGGTGAGTAAACAATAAGCGATTTCTCATCTGATGTGAATTATTCCTTCATCAACATGCATTTGTGTAGATCTTCATGCATGAGCCACAGTGGGATCTATCTTGAGCAGATCAGGCCTTTCCGTGGTCTGAATGATTGCATAAGTGCAGGGCCGTCCACAATCAAACAACCTTACATTCAGGAACACTTTCCATCCCACACTTGATTGTACGTTGTAATTTAAACCTCACTTTTACTATACAATTTACACACTGTACAGCTGTTTTTACCGGGAACACAAGGCAGATATGCAATGTATAAGAAAAAAAAACAAAAACATCACAAGTCTAAACATGTAGATGTCACCTGCAGGACCAGCGAATGCTTCCATCCGTGCAAACTAAAATAACTGATGGGAAATGTCTGTCTGGACAGTTTTTCAGGACATACTGTGATGCATTTACAAAATCTAAACGTTGTGATTGCGAATCTCTGCCTTGAATGATGGAAGTCATTATTCTGTACTGAAGTCGGCAGATAAACCATGGTGCTTTTCTCATTTCATGCTAGTCTTAGAAATCCCGAAGGAACCCAAGTTTATGGGATAACGTTTCATGGGTCATAAATAATGTTGAGTAATGCTCAAAACGTGTGCAACAACAACATTGTTTTTCTTCTTTTCGCCACTAAAAGTTTGCGTTTCTATAGAAATGAAGTCCACCTCAGATGCGTCTGTGCCAGTGTAGAATCCACTACTCTACGCTTGTGCATATGGCAGTTTTTTTTTTTTTTTGGTCCATTTTTAATTCTTTTTCTATTTTGTACACATCCACAGGAGAAAAGCAAAAAAGATGTCTTCTGAATTATATAACATAGTCATCATTCAAAAAGATCTCTTTTTTTATTTTAAATTTTCTTTTTCCTTTATAAAAAGTCTCAAAGTGTCGCTGCGCAGCTGTTGGTTGTCAATGAGGGATGTGAAAGAGAGAGATTTGTCTGTCTACGAAAAGGTAGTGTTAGAGTGTTTCATCCACTGCCCCCAGTCAGATTCACATTTGAGCGATGGGTGATTCCACTTTACCTTTGAAATCCAGATTTTTTGGGATGGATGCTCCACTTTACATCTTGGCTGTGGATTGGTGGAATCAAAGCAGAATGATAATCTTTGCTTAAAATGGGAAACAAAGAAAAAATCCATCTCTTTGTATTGGCATCCTATTGCTACAATGTTCTCCAAAGGTTCTTGAGAAGATGATTTTGGGACACTTCCTGCACACCACGTGCAGTAACTCAAACCAGATGCATTGGTAGCTGGTCTGTTTGCGACAGTCTGCGTACTCAATGTAAAATTGATGAAAGCTTTAAATGGTTCTCAGAGAAGTCGGAACGTAATAATAGTATCTAAATCAAGTCATTGATGTTTTGAGAATTAGGCAAAAACCTACTGAAGTACGTTGTCTTTAAGTGACATAAGATGTCATACCACCTTCTCAGATCTGTAGACCTTCGAATTTTCATCCTCGTGGTCAGACATGGCCGACCAAACCTCAAGACCTGGTCTGAGTTCAGCCCGTGCTGATCGGTTCCTCTACAGGACGCCACTCTCTGGTGGGATGAGCGAACGGCCTGAGTGGTATCCGGCTTCTTTCCATAATCCCTCTCCTTCTCTCCCTCTACCTTCCGTCTCTTCCTCCACCTCGCCATTTTGCCACCTCCTCCTCGTCAGATGTGCCTCTTCATGTGCAGTGCCAAGTGATCAGATCGAGAGAAACACCTGAGGGGGAAGAAAAAAAAAGACTGATTAGCAAACCTGTGTGATCTGAAATCTGCATCATCTATCAATATTCAACTTGGTTGGAAACATTCAATGGATTTGATTATATTGGAGCTGATTGTGTCTCAATATAATCTGACAACACATGAAATGGATGAGTTTCTTAGTTTTAAAAGACTGATTATAAGAGCTTTTTAAATTACGTCTCTTAAACTTTGGTTAAATTTTGGTTAAGAACACACTATTGACTAGTTGCTTATTAGCAGGTATATTACTAGCTTATTGGCTGTTTATAAAGCACATATGAATGCCATATTCTGCATGATCATATTCTAGATCTCTTAACACTACCAAGTACCCAAACATAACTACTACAACAACAATAATAATACTAATTATATTTTTTTTAGCATTCTCTGAAAAATGAGAGTCTAGATCAGGTGTAGGCAAGTTCGGTCCTAGTGAGCCGGTCCTTGAGTTCAGCTTCAAACCCGGAACCGAATTTACCTAACTACTGAACTACCCCTTGTCTAGATAAACCTATTGATTTTTGGAGCATCTTGACCCGTCCCTAAGACATATGCTTTTATGCTAAGTCTCACCTGCCCTTAAACGGCAAGGGTAGGAACCTGAATTGGGAAATCGATGGGTGTGTTTTTGGCAGGATCGGACAGATGGCAGATCAAGCCACTGCCAGGAGGCACCAAACCAGCTGGTGTACCTCCACCCTCTTCCACACCCCCACCACGCTGTCCTGACAGGGGGTCCGGACACAGTCGGGCTGGATTAAGAAGGGGCCTGAGGGCCACGGCTACAGGTCTAGCATCTTAGTCTACTGTATTTACTGTTCAGACGAGACAGGGAGCCCCTCCGCATGCTGCTCTCCACTGTTCCCGTCAACTCCATCATTGTAATGGTAATCCAGGGCTCCCTCGACAACGGCCGAATGGATTCCCCAAGGTGTACAAGCAGCCAGGATGACAAGAGAGGGCGGAGCTGAGCTCAAAGTGAGATACGCAAGTCTAACAAGCATGAAGGACCTATTTATACATCAAAGCGAAGACGAGTTAAGATTCACTTCAGAGGTGGAAGCTCTTGGTCAATACCAGGAGGCAACTGTCTCACAGGCACTGCACCCAAATTGAAAATGTTCTGAAAGAAAGCACAGATCTGCGTGCTTGGCTTTGTACTCAAATGGAAATGCATACTTGTTTTATATTTTATGATGTTTATGTTTTATGAAATAAAAGTACTTCCATGTAAAGTATGTTGGAAGATTTAGAGCGTACCAGCATGCATTTGCATTGATTAAAGCTTTTGTTCTGAATATTTCAGTTTAGTAATGTCTAAGACAGAACTGTTATTGCTGGAACTAAGTTAACAATATCTGAAAACGCAACTTGTTTAGAAGTCTTCAGGTAACTAATATGTAAATTTAAGGCCCAATGTTGTAAAATTATTGGTTGTTCATGTGACTGATGATGGATTATCAAAGGCTTGAGAAACTGTTGATTCCTAGAAATCTAAATATCTGGACCTGTCTGTGAAATGTGCTTTGTCTGGAAATGACATCAGAAAAGATCTACAGGTGAAGCCAATGAGAGAGCACGATACAGGGTAAGGGAGATTTCAGAGGGAGGAATCGTAGATCTCTCTGTGGAGCACTGGCTGTTATCAGACTGTTTGTGCATACAAAAATCTCACTGCATTTTTACAATTAATGGCAAAAGGAATGTTTGTAAATGTAAACTGATATTTCCTACTTACACACTATGGCAAATTATACAAATAACTGACTTAAAGCCATTATTTTGTTGGGCAAAATACTAGTGGCCCTACAATTTTGCACAGTAGTGTGTGTATTTGAAATGGTCAGCCGGGTCCGGGTTGGGTCCCAGTCTATTACTTTGGGTGCCAATGAGATCAGACATTGTCACTCACCACGTTCACTCTGAAAGCGTATCTACAAGACCTGGTGAATACAGAGAAACCATTGTCTGAATAGCAGATGTTTTAAATCATTAAGCTACATCTACTGGCACAGGTGACAGGTGGACCATACAGATTTGAAAATGAAAAGATCTCCGACTATTCATCACATTTTTAGACCCAAGACACCTGTGTTAGATTTTGCCATTAAAAATTATGTTTAAGATATAAATCAGGTCACACAAATTGCTGACCAATTATTCCCAACATCCCTTCAAGGTGCTAGAACTAAACGAGGCTTAGTAAGAACTAAATGAGGCTGATATGTTTTTATTTTTGAAATTACAAATAAACTGTAGTATCATAAAATATATATATTTTTTGTAAATAATTATAAATAAATAAATATATATATTTTATTTTTTTATTTTATAATATTTATAATTACAAAATAGTTTTTTTTTTTGCATTAATATATGTACAGGTAAACTGTCTACCTTAGGTGCTGGTCACCATTAAATTGTCTTGCTGCCAAAATCTTAGAAATTATTTATATTACATGTACATGTCTCATTCATATTGCATCTAGATCATTATAAAACAATGAAAAAGGTTTAATGAATGAATAAATAAATAAATAAATAGTTTAGCATTCTCACTGTTTGATGTCATGACACACTTCATATTATTAAGTGTAATATTATAATTTGAGGTGTAATGAGTTGTAATAAGATTTTTTAAAAATGTGACATATCAGTTGTCATTTGTAGGCGTCACACAGGTGATCGTCTGGTGTTTTGACTCACCTGTCGCAGTGATTGCACTTGAAAGGCTTGGCGCCGGTATGTTTGCGGTAGTGCCTTGTCAACTCGTCGCTTCTCGCGAACCGCCATTCACAGCCTTCCCATGAGCACTTGTACGGCTTCTCCCCTGATACACACACACAAACAGACACACACACACCTGATTAAAAACGCACCTTCTTACTCGTGAGGGCTTGAAATCAGCGATTCGGTCCAGCCAGCCGTCTAATTCATTTGTTTTAAGTTGATTAGCCTATCGGAAGAGTGTTGACACAATTGGAGTTTATGAAATACATGATCGTCATTAGAGTGCACAGCTGTCGGACCCAATGAACTCGCACTCAATGAGCTTCCAATGAGATCTTCACTGCGTTTAACAGATGTGAGAGGCTGCGTGCACATTTTTGATGTTGTATGTTTTCGTTGTGGATGGGAGCTGCCTTGTAGGAGGGCTGCGGTTCGTATGGGGTCTCATCGCTCGTTCATTAGCGCTGCTGAACGGAATGTATGAAATGGGGGGCAGACAGAGTTTATTTGGATCTCTGGGAGAGGCTATAATTGGAGTAGTAATGATGGGTAATGGGGAGGAACCTCATATTTACTGTCAAGCAGCTGGCCCTGTCTCCACTGTTTGCCACATCTACAAATCTTCAGAAACGAGACTGTAGCTTCATATAAATTGCTTGACGATAAAATAAGTCAGATTTTCATGCACACACGGCTCCCAAATTTAACTAGCAGTCATTAAATCAACATGAACTCAAATAAGAAATCAAAATTGATCTTAATACATGTTAGTCTATATGAAATCAGAATTAAAAAAGACAAAAAAAAAAAAAAAAGATAATTTTTTAAATAAAAAAACAAAACAAAAAACAAACAAACAACAACAAAAAAATCAAACTACATTCATTTTAACTAACCTAATATACTGTTAACAAATAACCAAGTAGTTTCAGGTGGGAAGTACTACTATTACAACACATTTGTTTTACCCGTGTGATTGATTGACTGAAAATTATCATTCATTCATTCATTCAATCATTCATTCATTCGAGATTTACATATATATATATATATATATATATATATATATATATATATATATATATATATATATATATATATGTAAGCTTATTTATTTATTTTAAAAGCCTATTTTGTTGTTTGATTTAAATGTTATTTTATTTATTTGTTTGGTTTTTGATTTACTGATTTATTTTAAAAGTGTATTTAGTTGTTTAGTTGGCCTTTCATTTATTCATTAGGTTATTAGATTATTCGGTTATTATATATTTTTTTAATTGTATTTTAATTTATTTTAAAATTGCTCTTTTTATTTATTTATTAGGTTGTTTATAAAAAAAAACTAAATGATTTATGTATTTATTTATTTTAAAAGTTATTTATTAGGTTTATTTATATAGTTATTTATTTATTTCTATTTAGTTATTTGTTTATTTTAAATATTTATTTATTTATTTACTTATTTTTTATTAAAAGCTTTATTTATTTATTTTTAAAAGTGTATTTATTTGGCTATTTCTGAAGCTTATTTATTTATCTATTTATTTATTTATTTTAAAAGTTAATTTATTCATAAAAAAACTACATTACAAAATGTACATAATCCTACATAAAAAAATACAATAAAAATCGATTTGAAATTTGAAACAGATACCACTAAGAAAGAAAAATTCATTGTAAATTAATTTTGTGTCGACTTTTTGTTTAGCATGAAGATGCTTCCATGACGGCCACACTTTCACTCTGAGCCGTAAAAACAATAACAAGTTATATTTAGATCAG
Source organism: Carassius gibelio (assembly GCF_023724105.1). NCBI lineage: Eukaryota > Metazoa > Chordata > Actinopteri > Cypriniformes > Cyprinidae > Carassius > Carassius gibelio. The sequence continues at coordinate 6,084,710 of NC_068396.1, forward strand.
AATTAGAGTGCTAAATTGCGTTCCCTTTCTCACACATTCAATAGCTAGCCACATTAAGCAGGACAGGTTTAGACCTGCGCTCCCTACAACCGCAGCACCAGCCAATTATAAGTCAGGGAGGCTCGGATGCTCGACTTTGTCGCCTAGCAACCAGGCAGGAGCGTAACGTAGGAGGCAGCAGTGGAGCCGGCTCGATCTGGCATCGTCTGTCCCTGTGTGCCACCAGCCAATTACTGCTCATACTGGCAGGGGAGGATGCAGTTGCCTGGCAACCGGGATGTTACATGATACATGTATGTACAAGTGGATATATGTGCGTATGTGCAGTGGGAATGAAAGTGCATGGACGAGGTTAACAGTGTAAGCTGAAACCAGTGGCGAGACCCGAGAATCGTTCCCAATTATAGAGTCCCATTCAGAGACACACCAGTTGCCTGGCAACTCCCCACCCCCATCACACAACCTTTCCTCTCTCACACACACTTTTTCTCTCTCTCTGCACCCTTACAGGTGCCGGAGTCTCGCTTAATTACATTTTCTCAGTTAAACTGCAGACAGAAAGACTCATTATGATCTGTGCGGCTCACGGCGGCACCAAGCAGAAAGCCATTTTCTGCCCTTCACTGCTCTTCCATGTTTTTTACGAATCAGACTTTGTTATAACAGAATGCAGAACAACGGACAAAGTGGAAACGAGTGCTGCCACGTTCTCCTCTTCACCCCTCTGCATTTCCCTAAAAACCTGCTCCTATATAGTTCCCGAACGCCATTCATAAAACAATCCAGAGGGAAATGTCATTTCCATTCAGGCTGCCTCTGTTTCTGTACAAATCTCAATCACAGAATTTGCCAAAGTAATAACGCCTCCAAAATAGGATTTTGCTAATTGTAAATGAGTTGACGAGTAAGTATATAATATAATATAATATAATATAATATAATATAATATAATATAATATAATATAATATAATATAATATAATATAATATAATATAATATAATATAATATAATACTTTGAGTGTAATCATCATTGGTATCAGAGTTTAATGCTATCTAGAAAATTAATTGTAGTGGAGCTAATGAATAATAGAGTTATATGATAAATTTTCTAGGAAAATTATTGAAACATTCTATAATATATTGTTTGTATCAGAGTTCAATGCAACTCAACTCATTGATCAAAAACTATAGGAAAAAATATATTATATTATATTATATTATATTATATTATATTATATTATATTATATTATATTATATTATATTATATTATATTATATTATATTATATTATATTATAATGGATTTTTATATTTCATAAATGCATACACATATGTCATTCTCAAATATTATTTGTGTTCCAATATATTTAACGTATGTTACTTTTGTGTCTAATTCACATTAAACATGGCGTGACACGTCAAGCTTGACTATGCACAAATTAGATTTAAGAACTAGTGGACAGTAAGATTTTCAGAGAATTGTTACTTAAAGTTACTATAAGACTTCTGAAAGCTTGGAAAGTGCACAAGTTATTTCAAATACTTTTATGGCGCTTTCTTGTCCTCTTTAGACCTTGACAAGGCGTCCTGGTATTCTGCATTCTGGACCGTCAATCTTCGTGTCATAATATATACGGCCTAAATACTTTCTAATACATCAGAAGGGAGCCATTAACATGTGGCATGTTCTGATTTCAAGAAATGGGGATCTACTCTGGTGTGTTAACAGGCGTGCAGCAGACATAGGGAAATATACAGACGAGTACGTCTCATTTCAGCTGGTCTATCCATCATGAGGCAGTTATTCACTCCGTGGACAGCTTTGGGACAGCAGTCTGAGTGCTTTTGGATTGAGATCGAAGAGACAGAGAATTATGGCCATTTCCTGCACCGTTCGAATCTGCTGAGGAAGTACTGTCGCAACCTTGAGAAGATGTTTGCCGCCGAGGGGCCAGACAGGCACGCTGCCAAGGCGACGACGAAGTACCATTAATTACATCAGCTTGTAGCTTGTTGTGTACAATTAGATTGATTGTGCAAAATAAGAAAATTAATGATAAATGTGGTGGAATTGACTGAGTATTTCTAAATATGTCATGTTATTACTGTAAGAGCAAGTTAAGGTTTTATAGCTGCAACTAAACTAAACACTTTAGTAGATTAACACACACACACACACACACACACTTGCATGCACGCACACACACACATATATATATATAAACAATATTGTTGAATGGATCATTCAATGACTCACTCAAATAAAGTCATTTTTTTATTTCTGTATGATTTAGTTTTTCAGAACAAATTGGTTGAATGAATGATTCAATGCCTCACTCAAATGCAGTAATTTGCAGCGTTCCTGTATAAATCAGTGTTTTAGAACAAATCATTTCTACAAATGATTCAATGAATCACTCATAAAGAAAGTCACTTGTTTCATTCCTGAATGAATCAGTACTTCTGAACAAATCAATTCATTTTTTTAAATTGTTCCTGAATAAATCAGTGTTTTAGAACAAATCGGTTGCACAAGTTATTCAATGACTCACTCATAAAAATAGTTAATTACTGATTGTTTTTGAATGAGTCAGTTAAGTAAATGACTCACTGACTCATTAATTCAAATGATTCAATGACTCACTCATAAATACAGTTAATTGTTGATTGTTTTTGAATGAGTCAGTTAAGTGAATGATTCACTGATTCATTAATTCAAAGGCGGTCCACTTGCCACCTACTGGGGAACTTTGCAATGCAGGACCATTCACTGAAAAATGAGAAAACATCAGCACAATAATCAAATTGCAAATAATTAGTGAATTTCAAAAATATATTCGCTTACCTGTATGTGTCCTCTGATGTGCCTTCAAATGTGAACTCTTGGTGTAGACCTTTCGACACCCATTGAACTGGCAGCGATGGACCCTCTTCTTGTTCTCTGCCATCTCGCCAGCTCCCACGGTGCAGGTGCCGCCCTGTTCTCCGTCGCTCTGTGCTCCGCTGCTGCCGTGCTGGGGAGAAAGTGGGACCGGGTGGGCCGTCACCAGCTTGGCAGAACTCAAGCCCACCTTTCGGGCCACTAGCTTGAGCGTGAGGGTCCCGTCGGGCGAGGCACTGAGTGTGTGGGTGGGTTTGACTAAGTGACGGCCCAGTTCTGGGGATGAGGGAGGTGTTAGGGAGGTGACGGCGTTCAGCTGGGCTGCGTTGACCCCTAAGGCGATGTCTGGAGAGGTCACAGTAGAGGAAGTGGAGGAGAGAGTTTCTTTGCGTGGGGTGAGGCGAGGAAGAGGAGGAGGAGGAGGAGGTGGAGGACTGGGGGGGTCGTTGAGGCTAGGAAGGAGGGGGTCTAACAGGTCTTCATCCGCATCTTCCTTCATGAAGGAGGGGGTAAGGAGACCGTCTAGTTCCTCATCAAAAAGGTCAGACAGTCGTTTGGGTTCTGTCTGCAGATAGCGTTCCAACTCCAGACATGTCTGTGGAAAAAGATTAAGGTGTTTTATTTTTTTTATATGCCATTCTTACATAGATTATTTTTGCTGTTCCACTGACAAATTTTTTTTTTTACAATTTTGTTGTAAAACCTCAAGACTTCATAAAAATATAAGACTTCAAAATTTGAATAAATTATTCTTAAAAAAATTTATATGAAGTATTTTTGAACCCAGTCGTGTGACAATCCATACTTATATATATATATATATATATATAAACATTTTGTGATCTAAAACCATTGAGATATTTTTAAAATCATTATAATGATAATTATTATTTGTAAAATTACGCTTGATTTGCTGTTTTTTTTTCATATAGAACTTCAAGCATTCATAAACAATTCTTCTGACAATTGTTTGTACTTTATTCACAAAACCTTTATGTTAAGCTTTCGTAGAAAATACTCTCAAATGAATCATAACCCCTTAAACAATTTTATTTTGAAATTGGCACTATTATGAATGCAATGCAATATTATTATTATATATATTTTTTTTTGTATAGCATTATTACATGAGTAATAAAAGAATGCCGTTTATACAGAAATCATTCATTAATAATTTGCATTAAAAATTATGTTAGAATTACATCCGTGTTTACACTTTTATTGCGCTGGTTACATGATTTAGTCATCAGTCATAATACTTTACATCCTGTAGGTTTATTTATATGGCCTCAGTCCTGTCACTGAGATGCATTTAAAATGCGGTTGTTATTTGACACCAGATCCATTTCTTCTTTTAATACCACTTTAAATATTGCATTTTGTTTGTACCTATTAAACAACCCAAGCAATTAAATGCTAATCTACCTCATTAGCGCTGCATGTAAAGTAATGTGTTTTTTTTTTCTTTTTCTTCAGACTAACCCCTCTCTGGACTGTTAACTGGGTACTGAGACTGCTACTGCATATCATTTGCTTCAGCAGGTCTTCAGGAATAGATGGTTACACTGTGATTGATTACACAGGCTAGACTGGAGCTCTCTGGAGCTGAAGAAACAGACCTGGCCTGGATTGCTTGTTAGAGCGCTTTATGTGGAGCAAAACTGGCTCTTCAAACAGAAGGGGAGAGAGAGAGTGTGTGAAAGAGAAAGAGCCATCAGACTTGGATTCTCCCATTTTGGATGAGTTTTTATATTTCAGTCTAAAGAATTGTGCACAGAACAGCAGCATCAACACGATACGATTTAATGGCAACTTATGAGTTACTAAGATACTTCAAGGGGCCATACAGTATAAAGAACAATAACATTTTCTTTATTTTGAAATTAAACAACACAAAACCACTTCCAGTGAACAATATTTTAAAACTGTAAACTGCTTTAAAAAAAAAAAAATTTAAATGCTCTTTTGTGTTTGATGAGTTTATTAAAATATGGCTAGAGCCCATATTGGGTGGAGCATATATTTACTAGTTCTGTCAATTGATTGATCATGATTAATCGCATCCAAAATATATTTTTTATTTACATAATATGTGTACTGTGTATATTTATTATGTATATATAAATACAAGCCCATGCATGTTTATATTTAAGAAAAATATGTTGTTTATATAATACAAATAATTATATATAATATAAAATATAAATATATACATGTATATACATGTAAATAATTTCTAAATATATATTGAATGTGTGTGTACTTATATATACATAATAAATAAACACAGTACACATACATATATTATGTAAACAAAAACATTTATTTTGGATGTGATTAATCACGATTGATCTTTTGAGCACTAATATTTACCAACACTTATTTGGTATTTGCCAACTGAGCATTACATTAATGCATATATGCTTAAAGGATATTGAAAAAACCCAATTGGAACAAAAACAGTTGGAAGCTGAAAGACTTAAAAAATTAAATTACAAAAACAAAAATGAATAATTCCCCCCAAAATAACTATAAACAGATAAATACTTTTTTGTGAATATCACTAATAATGAAGGATGTTAGAAAATTGGATGCAATAAAAAGCTATATATACACTGTACATATATATACACACACACAATAATAATAGCAAATTCATTTTTTTTTATAAATATTTATTTTTTCATTAAATTGTATTATTTATATTACATAAAATAAAAAATAAAACATGTGTTAGTTACAAAAAATGTAAGAATGTATTTTTTTTGTGTGTGTGTCTGTGTGTATTGGAAATAATAAAATGCTCCTCCTTTAAAAGTACATTTTTTGCTCAGTTGTCTAAGAAAGAGCAGTAAAGTCAAGTTTTTATTTTCTGAAATGTTTCTCATAACATGACCCAAACCTTTTACAAAATCATAAAGAACAGTAACCTATCATCTCAGACAAACTGGCCTCTAGCTATAAATGTCTCGCTTGAATCTCTGGCTCCAAACACGACGGCGGTTCGGAGCAGCTTCTGTTGCTAGGCGATGTTGTTTGCTTGTCATTTTATGAAAGGAGCGTCTGCCGTTTTTTCTCAGCGTTAAAAGCATTTTAATGTCTGTGCTGAACTGAAGGTTTCAGAAGTCAGGTAAACAGAGCATAGCTGAACTGACATTACCTGAGACGTCACCTGGAAAATCGAAACACGACAGAAGACGCTATAGTTAGAAGACACACATCTTCGCTTAACCGTCTCCGAGCAATCTGCTTAAGGAACCACGTCTCTCAACTCGTTCAAAATAAATATTTGCATTTCTAAAAATCTGTTGTTTTCCCTTTTACAAAAACACACATGGTTTCTCGCTGTGCCCTGAACTGATGGGTAATTAGTCATTTAAACGAAGCAGTAAAGAGATACTCTCCATTCAGTGAAAGCGCTGATGGGCTTGTGCATCTCTGTGCATGTTTCCCAGCTCAACCAATGACATTTAAAAGCCTCCACTCAGCACGCCGGCAGCGGTGCGCACTGTATGGGCCCTTTGGACGCACGCCGACACATGAGGGATTGATTTTCTAATGTGCTATAGGGCTGCGGTGGTCTGGCATGTCATGCCTGCATGCTGTTGAACCGTCACACGTATGACAGGAACACGGGCAGACTGAGTTCATGGGAGTGCGTGTGAGCACGTCATATCGAGAAAGGGCAGACATGTGCATATGTGCGTCGGGAAAAAAAGGCAGATAGATTTTGAAGGTGAGGCGTTTGGGAGTCAGGTCTTTCTTATCGCTCTTTTGCTTTTCTCCGTCTCTTCGCCCCTCCTCCCGCAGGCCCTGAGGAAGTGACATTCAGGGGATATTGTTACTTAAAATGGCAGCAAATTCAATGCGTCCAGTGCCGTCTGGGTCGCTTTGGGCCATGTGATTTAGCTGTGCTGCAGACTGGATGCCAGTCGAGTCGAAAGCGACGCTGTAAAAGCTACCTGGTGGATTCGCAAATCTCTGACAATTTGGATGTTTAATCAAAACTGCTCGCAACTCGACGCCCCAGTTTTGTCATAAAACAGGCAATAAAAAGGCAGAGCGTCGCTCAGTTTGATAACAGATGGCTTGAATTTCTTCTTGTAGTCCCTGTGCGGGTCACACATGATCTGTGAGAGACTGTGACATAAAACAAAGCTCAAGTCCCAAGTCAAGGTCATTCGGTGTCTTCCAGGCGTTTCATAGCTATCAGAAAACCAAGCCAAGCTATTAGGTATACATGAAGCTGAGATGTTTGAATTAGTATGAACAGACAGAGTGCCACACAGTTTTCATCTGCAAAAACCAATTAGATGAAACGCCATTAGCATTACATAAACTTTCTAAAAAACAGCTTGTCTTGATTGAATGAGACACATGCAAGCAAACAGCAGATATTCACAACCCAAGAAACGAGCTGGCAATTGTAAATAGGCAACAGTTAAAACCATTTTACTTGGTGATTTTTTATTTTTTTTATGATTTATTATTATTTTTTTTTATCGAATTTATTAATAATAATACCAGCAGAATAAAAGTATTATTTTAAATGTAATATAATTCTAATAATATTATTAAAAGTAACAAACATTATTATTAATACATTATTATATTAAAATTCACATATATATATAATTATAATAAAGTAATAATTATATATATATATATACATACACACACACACCTTTATACACATATATATTAGTGCGGTCAAATGATTAATCGTGATTAATCATATCCAAAATACGTTTCTGTTTACATAATATATGTGTGTGTTATGTGTATATTTATTATGAATATATAAAACCATGTGTTTATGTTTATATTTATATGTACCATGTAAATATACCATAGTAAAAATCACAGCTAGAAATGTTCATGCATTATAGCGCAATGATTGATCAAGAATGAATACCTGAAGGTCATAAACTTTTCAATTTTAATTTGGTAGTCCAATTGGTTAGAATTGGTGCACATGTTCTTCAGTTTAAAAATAAAAATGCAGACAGAACTCTGGTATCTGAGATACATTTTTAACTATTTCCTCTTGACGTGCTCTCTTAAAAATGCAATCAATATTTGAGGCTCGAGATGCTTATAAATTTGGCAAGATGTGATGCAACGGTAAAACACGTTGTTCTGATCCATACATAGACAGGCAATTTAAAAATAGTGCAGAAAGAACTGGTTCTACACTCAGCTGATTGATTTGAAGTATTTAAGCAGCCAAAATGAACATGACAAAAACATCACCACAGAAACACAACAAAAAAAATGAAAAACATCTTTTCGTCCGTTGTTCCACCAAATATGTTTTAATTGGCTGTTTAATCGGCTCTTTTAATACAGAAGTTTCAACATTCATGTGTTGCTGAAATTCTGCTGTGCCAATATGCAAAAAAATAAAGGTTCTTAATAAAATTTCTATTATTATTATTATTATTATTATTTATTTTTATTTTTTTTCATTTAATTTTGTCACACTTGAACATGGATCACATATACAAAAACTGAGTGTATTCGAGGATTTTATGTGGGTGTCACGGGTCAATTTCACCTGCCATAGGAATGAATGAAACGTCGTAAAAACAATTGTATTAATTATTTATTTTTAAACAAAATCTGACACAATATATATATATATATATATATATATATATATATATATATATATATATATATATATATATATATATATATATATATATATATATATATATATATATATATATATATATATATAGTATGTGTGTTATTCCATAAAAGAAACCATTTTTTTTCCTCTAAAGAACAGTTCTTAAAAGAACACATTTTTCTTGACGTGAAGAACATTTAAAACATCTCAAGTACATCTTTTTCACTATATAGAACCTTTTGGTTCTCTTGGAAACCTAGAATTGTTCCTCAGATTATTAAAATGGCTTTCGCAATAGGAAAAACTGGTTCTCTGAACAGTTCACTGAAAGGTTGTTTTGGCAACCCAGAATGGTTCTTCTAAAGCAACCCTAAATTTTTTACTCTTTCCCTGCCGAATTTTCCGGGTTTCTGCGTTTTCACTGGTATACACTCAGGGAAGCTGTTACACATCTCCTGAATGAGTCCAGAATGTGCTGATCGAGAACACAGGCGAGGACGAAGCAGAAACTAGCGATTTCATATGTAAGCATATGCATATGGAAAATAATGTGATCATCAACATATAAATGAAAACTCCCTATTATCCAGTGAAATGTCGATCCAGGAACTGGTAAAGGACTGTGCAAATTTTGGGGCTGCTGATGGAAGTGATCTACTGCATCTTTGCTTTGATCATCATACTGAATATGATCCAGATGTAGTATTAGCTAAAAATTTGATTTTCTCAAAGGCTCTGTTCTTTTATTTTGATGTATTGTTCAGACACTGAAACAACAAAATATTCTGGAGGCCATGAGATTTTAGCGAAAATGATCAAAAATGCTGGTGGGGGCTGCCAAACTTTTTCAAATTTGCTGGCGGAGAAAGAGTTAAGAGTGTAGTTAGGATATGGTATAAAATTAATACACCAATAATTAAATCATAATAATCCTCAGTTGCATCTTAACTCCACCTTATAAAGCGTGCATGTATCTACCAGTATCTAATGTCACTGGGTGCAGAAACTGAGCAAGTGAAGACCCCCTGCCGGCATCTCGCACCACATCGTAGAAGGAGCGACTGTCAAACATGGTGAGGTTTGAACTGATAAAGTGAGTCATTTGTGACGTGCCCCGCAGCGAGCGCAGCTGAGAATATGAGAGTAAGAAACACAAGGCCCTTCACTGTCAGTCACTTATGTGCCCTTTTCTTTGGAAGCCTGTCCATCGTTGCCGATTTGTGACCTGTTCCTCGCCGCGGGTTTGGCGTGATTTATCATCTGTAAAGTGATGAACCTGGCTCGCGATCGGTTGTTATGGCAGCGATGTTGACACGTCTGTCTTCTGTAGTCGAACCCGCTGCGCAATTATCTTTTCTGCATCTGTGCACCTGTGACAACATGTCACTTCCTCTTGCATCTCAGTACGGCCCCTAGGCATCGAACCCATCACAATACCAATGTATATACGACAAAAACGGGTGAGCACAATATAAGACCAGCTATTGCTCACTTTATATTAAGTTTAATATAGGGTAATCTGATTTGAGAAAGGAGAGATACCCTCATACAATCTTCCCCATGCACCATGTCACGCAGCGGGAATACCGTCATGTGGCGCACCAATTAACAGCGAAGCACTGCATCCTTCCAGCAGACAAAGCTAATAAAACAAGCTGGTTATAAAAATGAATGAGGAGCCCGTGGAAGAGAAGCAGCACCGACATCTAGACCAAATGCAAACAGCTGTTAAGCAACTTGACAGAGAACTGCTCTATTAATTTTAGGGAGATGATTTAGAATCAGCTGTCCTCAGCTAAAGGCCGTTGGCGGCGGAGAGGCAAAAACATGGGAACGGGGGTCATTTATCAGGTCAGGTCAGGTTGCTGATCGCTGTACTAGAACATTTGTCAATTGTGGAAAATAATCTTCCTCTGCGGCTGGACCCTGCATTTCCAATTTCGAGAATGGAAGAATCGTGTGCTGCTCGGGACACGTGACGTTTCCACATCGGCCTCCTTTCAAAAGCATCTGCACTTAGATGCATTAACTGTTGTGCTGTGCTGAAAATCCTTTACACTATTAGGTGTTCCTGTGACCAGCCTTTTAAAAATATTTTGTTATTTTATCACCAAATCTTTCTTGATTCCAAGAAAACAAGTTTGAAAAAATGGTTGAATCCAATATTTGGTGATAACAGTAGAACAAGAAATTTATAATAATTTATTGTGTGTGTGTGTGGAGGAATGGATTGGGGACTGATTGTTACAATAAATAATACAAAATAATAATAAAAAAAATACTAAAATTTTGGTCTTATGAACATTAACTAGCATTTTTGGGAAATAAATATCCTCATTATTATTATTTTTTATATAGTTACATTTATTTTTTTAATGTTTATCCATACTTACCACAAAGTTTTGAATGATAGTGTATCATGGTTTCCACCAAAATATTAAGCAGTTAAATATTAACATTGATAATAAGAAATAATATTTGTTTTTTATTAAGCAGCTAATCAGGAATACATTTCATTTTTTTTATATATATTAAAAAAGAAAACAGTTATTTTAAATTGTAATCTCAAAATATTACAGTCTTTACTGTATTTGCAATCAAATAAATGCAGCCTTGGGGGCTTCTTTTAAAAATCGTAATTATTTTAACCCTTTAACTGCCCCACCAAGAAAAAAGCATTTGAAATTTTTTTTGTTTGCATTTCTTATCTCCTTATGTCATTAGTTACCACACTCAATGTATTTTTTTTCAACACGTCCCATAATTTTTAAAATATCGGCCTCTACCAAATGGTTGATATGTCACTTTATGGCAAAAGTACCAGAATTCATACACATACTATGGAAATCAGAAAATATGAACTATAATGAATGATCAGAAAGTTATATTTCTCAGCAAATAGTACATTCTGACAGCAGAAAGGATTATCTGAAAACATTAGCTTAGCTTTTCTACGTTTACCATAAAGTGACAAATCAACCATTTGGTTGAGCAGGCAGTTAAAGGGTTAAACTTATGATCGGTAGTTTGTGTATTTTATTCATTTAATTATTAGGAACATTATTCATCTCTGTAAGTTCCTGAATGAGTAACGCAAAAAGGTATTTGTTGCCATTCTGATCATACCAAGTGTCTGATATACCACATGAAAGCTGATTAGTCACTGGACACAACAAAGAAACCCTTCCAAAGGCTTTTTAAAAGACCAGGCCCTGTTAGATATACACACACCGACTCCAGCTATCCACTTACTCCAATGACACCCTCCTGACGGATGGGCTCAGAAGTGAAACTCATCCAGCCTGTTCTCTGATCAGTCATTGATCTGTAATGTAAGACTTGGGCTAAAGGGAGAGGGGGACCACAAATGACCACCTGCCAGTGCTTTGATTCAGGAAGGGACTGGCCAGCTGGCGGCACCCTGAGACACAATCCCCCTTCAGGCTGCAGCCGATCGATAGGACGGGGGGAATGATGGGGCCGTGCGTGATCTCATCAACAGTGGCCCTCACAACTCGCCCTGCCTCCCATTTACAGCCTCGCCAGGCGGCGCCTAAAAATAACCTACATCTCATCTGCAGGAAGCTTGCAGACACACACACTGGCACATAGTCTCGGCCATGATGCAAGAGCCAGACCTGACTAAGAAGACTTTGTAGTAAGTTCGAAGCATTTATATTACCAAGTTACTAAACATTTGATAGATAGATAGATAGATAGATAGATAGATAGATAGATAGATAGATAGATAGATAGATAGATAGATAGACAGATAGATAGACAGATAGATAGATCGACAGACACTTTCAGTATTATTATTATATAATAATATCAGTATAATAATAATAATAATAATATTATAAATAATTAATCCAAATGATATATATCATATATAAATTATAAATATTCTTTGAGCAAGAAAGCTATTTTCTAAATATGTTTCTAAATATTAATTTATTAAATTATTATTAATGAACTGTTATTAATTTAACAATTGTTATTCAATTTAATAGTACTATATATATATATATATATATATATATATATATATATATATATATATATATATATATATATATATATATATGGAACAAAAATAATACAAATAATTTATATCATATATATGTGTGTGTGTTTTAATATTTTAAAATGTTTTCATATTTTTATTCATTTAATTATACATATTTTCTGAGCAAAGATGTTATAAGTAATTGTATTAAAATTATGATTAATTATTATTATATACAATTATATACAATTAATAATAATAATAATAATAATAATAATAATAATAATAATATATTATTATTATTGCTATTTAGAATACTCTATACTTTGTAAAAAAATTTTTTTATCATAATTAAATTCGAATCTCACTAAGCAAGTTAGTTACAGCTAGCTAGACTGTATAAATATTTGTTACCAGCTACCTAAGTAATTAGATTTACTCAAAGAGAAATCTATTTAGAAATATTTAAGAACCCCTTTGAGTTTTAAAGTTTGTTACCGCAACAGTAACATAAAAATGCATGCTAAGCTGGACTGGCCACTGTGTTAGCCAAGTGTCTGTATATGTTCACATAAATATTTTTACGGTTTTGCTTGACTTCGTAAACCTAAAATTAACTATACACAAAACGTATTAAATTATTACACAGACTCCAGAGTAGTTTCTAAGCATCCCTGCTGACTTCCTCAAAGGAATGACATTGATCTAAGTGTACGAATGCTCACATTATCGGAGCACGGCCGTTTGCTGAATGTAGGCTAATGCCTCCTGACACTTTTAAGTAACCATAAAGGCAAAGCTGGCACTCGTGAAATGCATCCGGAAGAGCCCTGTTGACATAAGCATTAATAGGAGCCTGAGCAGTGAGGGACAAAACAATGGCCTCCACTAAAGATGTAAATGTTTTCTCAGAGGACGTTTGTCATCTCCTTGTTGATATATGGACCTGTCCCATTCCAAACACAGCATGTCGCATATAACGGCAGAAGAGGATAATGACTTAATTATGCCTGTGCTTATCAAAGAACCTCTGCAAACAGAATATCTTCAGTCCAAGATTAAAGGTGCTAAAGGTACGAAGTAGCATGTATTTCAGGTCTGATAAACCAGGTGTCTGTAATATAGCAGATATGACATAACGCCAATTAAGAAATCACACACTCACACAGAGGCCCTGGTATATTTTTACAAGCCGGAGGCAAATGAAGCACTCCAAGTGTTCCAGTCCCTCCTGAGCTGTAGTGCTAATCTTATGCTCGCACTTATGGGGGAAAGGCAATGTAATTAGCAATAAACCAGCTCTCTGATGTGTGTGGATCAATCAGCACTATGCCATTAGAAGCTAGTTTTACTCTTTGAGGAAGAAAGGGCTCGAACGTAAAAAGAATGTGCACTGACCGTTATTTCTTGCCAATAATGTGACTATTGCAAGCTAAACAAGGTTCTCTAGTGGCATTTAGTTTTGCGCCCTGTCAACCTTATGCATGAATAAACATAAATTTAGAAATATATAAACAAAAATAGTATATATATATATATATATATATATATATATATATATATATATATATATATATATATATATATATATATTTAGAAGCTATATATATATATATACATTTATAAATACATTTGTTCAAATAATTAAATATTTCTATAATAATATATATTATTAATGTAATATATTAATTATATATACTTAACTCTGCTTTAATTATTCAGAACTATAATTTATTTTTATCATTCCATTTAATAGTATGATAAATTATAAAAAAAATATAAATACACAAATTTGTAAATAAAATACTTTTATCTCTCTCTCTCTCTCTCTCACACACACACACACAAACAGAGAGAGAGAGAGAGAGAGAGAGAGAGACTATAGTAACATTATAAAAAAACTATATAGCCAATCAGTCAGTAGAAATACAAAAAGATATTATCCCAAAAGCTTTGACCAATGGAGCTACAATCAACTTAGGCTTATGATGCTTTAGGGACTAATAGACTACACTTGTGTTGTACCTTTCTGATTCACTAGAAAGAACTGGCTCATAAGAATAACTAGTTTATGAATCAGACGACATTGGTCACACTGTATGTTTTTGATTCAATAATAATAATAAAAGAACTCACACTTATTCACAGTAAAAAAAAAAAAAAGATTTAAAATAATAAATAAAAAATACTAATCACTCTTTGGTCATGCTCTGGTCACACTGTATGTTTCTGATTCACTACTAAATCAGCTGAGAGTCATTTAAGTGCAGTGAGCTGTTGATAACTGGCTGCAAGCTCAGCTGACTTCTGGTAGCAAGTCTTTGCATTATTTCAGGCAGTTCAGCACAATACAGTCACAGTGCCAATATAGTGCCGTGTTAAAAACCCCGGGTTAGAGGTCACTGCACGGGTACAGAGCCCCAGTCAGACGCTTCATCAGCAAAACTATGTCAGGCGCGCAATAGCGCTTTGTGCGCTCTGCAACCTCGCACCTCGCCAGTGTTCCCTGCGCTCTCGATGTATGCGTCAAGGCCTTTGTCACTCTAATTGTCAGAGGGAGTTAATTTGAATATGAATTAGTGTTGACATTTTCCCTCGCAATGATTTGAGTGGAAGCTAAAAGGGAGTAGGCGCTTTGCTATCAGCACGTCGTATTAATCCACGAAAAATTGTGCGAGGGCTAAATCAGGATTTACAAAAGAAGAAACATTAGCGGTGGTGCCTCAAAGTCAATCCAATATATTTCCCATTGATTCGAATGCTTGAACCGTGCAGCGATGCTTCTTGAAGCAAAATAAAGACGGCGTGCCAGAGATAATCCGAGCGACAATGCTAAAGCGCCGTACAGGATCCACTATCTAGCTTTAACAGGATTTGGGTGTTTATGTGTTTACGGCTTGCCTTACAGGCCGCAGTCTGGCAATGCAAACTAATCTTATCAAGATCCACCAATTTTCATTAAAGCACTCATAGAGCATTAAGTCTCAGTGTGAATCCATTGATAGCAGGGGAGCGAAGGGGGTGTTGCTCATTTTAACTGAGGGTTAACAGCTTGTTTCCATACAAGGGGCGGCTGTCTGCCCTGAGGATGGGACGACCTGTTGTGGCACGAGGCAGCGGGCCTAATCCTCATAATGAGAGCCACAAAGACAAAAGCATTAAAGCGTGGAGCAAAATAAGGATAATGGCTGAAAAACTAGGCGACGTTGCTTAATGAGCTAAAGGGAAATGTTTTTCAGAAAACATGATGTGCGGATCTATGATCACAAGTCAGCTTTAACAATGTAAACAACACATTCCCACCCCATTTTCCTAAATCGGAGATGGGAGATGCAGTGCTCTGACATGTTGCAGGGCGGTGATTAGTAGGTATGGGATTGTGAATAATGATTCTGATTCATTAAAGGCTCTATTAATGATCGTGTTAGAAAAAGTATTACGGAAAACCAAATTTGCTACTGAATGATGTTATAATTACAATAGATAAAATGTTATTTTAAATTAATGAGATCAATAATATACATTTACTTAAAAAAATTACACAGAAGTTTATTGTCTGTATGGCCTAAATTAATTCCAGTTATTGTCCTTAATATTTAACAATGTTACAATAAATTAATACAATTTATTGTAACATATTTCATTAATTGATTTTTGACAGAATACTGATTGGTTCATTGGATGACATTACAATATTAAAAACAACAACAACAAAAACTCAAAAGTTTTGTCACAAGTATCATAAAAAAAAATAATAATAAGAATATTTTAAACCCTACATCATTATTTTTCCAGTGTACAGTAAATATTGTTTAAAATGAATTTGATTTTATTTGAATTTGATGAGTGATTTTATCTCATTTGTCATCAAGTTGTTTTTTCAGTATTGTATGGCTCATTAAACATTAGCATCAACCATTAAAAACCAATATTGGTTAACCACTAGTATGTTTCTGATCCTATCCATTCTTCCGCTGTCCTATAAAGGCAAAAAGGCCATTACAAGAAATAAAGGATTGTACACATTCATCAAGACACCAGAGATACTGGCTCCATATCTTACCTTCATGAGTCAGTACGCTCTCAATGCATCCAGATGAACTGTGTAGCCCAAATTTTGAGTGAGAAATTGACAACTGCACCCCCTCTATCAGCATGAACCATGGTACCATCATGAAGATTCTCCCTGGTGTCCTACTCTCTCCTCCTTTTGATTTGCATTACAAAGGGCAGGATCAAAGGGCTTGGGTTGGGTAAGCTGGCAGTGAACATCCCTCTACGGCGAGCCATTGTGTTGTTATGCAGCGCACATTCGACACAGTGCAACAGGCCTGGTGTGGGGAGATTCCCAGCGCTGCTCTGATGTATCCGATGCAGCTTTTAGTTTTGGCCAGCTTCGGACCAAAAGGCGAGGGATTTTTGGCTTGTACTGTGGTGATTGCGCAAAATTCTTTGGCGGATTGCTTGCATGCGAGTCTTAAATATCTCAGTAACTCTAGTAGCAAGAAACAATCATTATTTCTAAAATTGAAGGCTGCTCTGTCTGTGTGGGTTATGATATTGGAGAAGCTGATTTTTAGATTCAACTCGGCAGCATTTTCCTGTGAAGATGTCATGTGCGAACATAATGCCCATTTTCTAATAAGAGTCTCAATAGCTGGCAAAGTGCAATCTAAACATACTCCTAATACCAGAATATCTGCGTGTTTAATTACATTTTAAGACTTTAATTCCAAGTTAAGACCAAGTTTGACAAACAAATACATATTTAGAAGTTAAAAGTGAAGTTTTAACATCAAGGTTTGGATGACACATAATATATATATATATATATATATATATATATATATATATATATATATATATATATATATATATATATATATAGTGTGTGTGTGTGTGTGTGTGTGTGTGTGTGTAACTTTTTTAATCGAAGAATCCTGGAAAAAAGTTTCCACTACTGTTTTCAACATTGATAATCAAGAAATTTCTCTTGAGCATCAAATCAATATACTGTATTAGAATGATATCTGAAGGATCATGTGACACTTGAGTAGAAGACTGGAGTAGTGATGCTGAAAATTCAGCTTAGCATTACAGGAATGAACTATATTTTAAAATATATTCAAACTGAAAACAGTAAAATTCATGGACTCTGATGGAAACTTTAGCTAAAAGCTTTTAAATTAGCCTAAGAGACCTCCGCAAACAACATTTAAGACTTATTAAATGCTACTTAACATTTTCATGGCCCTGAACTTTGAAGGTTCACTTGATCCATTGCGTAGTGGTGTAATCCTGATGTGCAATTTCTAGTGAAACTGGACACATTTTGGGCAATTTGAGATTTTCACTTTGGTTGATTAACCTAATCTATCAATTCCAAAATCTACAGGCATCCTTGACAGTAAAACATTTCTGATTTAAATGTTTCAATGGGAGCATCTTCATACACACCTTGCCACAAATTTAAACAAATTCGTTTCTCCTCAGTTTAACAGTATTTTGATCTATCACATTCTCCCTATAGGGTGGAAGTGTTGCTGTAGCTAAACTCATCCCCTCTTACTGTAGACACACACACGCAACGGTATAAAAACGAACAAATCCGCTGAGCCAACTGCAAGCGGATGCACCTCAAGGTAGCGCAGAGCTGCCGTTTTCATACTCCCTCCATCTCAGGGAAGCGCGACAGCCCCGCCTTCCCTTCCACGGTGAGTTCATTGAGTTCAGTCCATTAAGACAGAGCTGCTATAGCCTACTTACTGTGGCCATTTTGAGTTATTGCAAATAATTTACAGCCAACTTTTGTATTGTCTTTAGAGTGAACCGAGGATGCAAGATGGAGTCCAGACATCTCAAGACTCCCACTCTTGGACCCGTTTACTCAAGCTGATCCTTCTCTGTTCCAGTATGTGATTAACATGCCTGTTAATGGAGGATGGTGAGTCATGCTTTCGGATGGCAGCGCTAGCCTATTGTTCTCGAGGCACGTGGGTAATGTTTCAACCTCCGAGGAATGAATATGAGAGTCCGAGCCAAGAGTGAAAGCGAAACCTTGGGATTTGAGATGGGGAGGATGATCTTTTAACACCTGCTTGAGTTTGCGGCTCCACATGTGCTGTGATTCAAATGACTCATAATTGGATTAATTAGAAGTAGATGATTGAATACCAAAAAGCCCAGAGCATGAAGCCTTTTAAAGAGGGCTGGAGAAATGCATACTGTATATTTGGAATTTTTTATGCTTTTCAATATATCTGAATAACAACAATAACATTGTTGATTTCGAATGAACATGGCTAAACGTGTAAATGAGTACACACAAACTAACTTAAAGATGGTCTCATTTTAACTATTACTCACTCCCACAGGTATTTCTAGCAATGCATCCCAAAATAACTTCCGACCCAAATAGCTCTCCCATGCTAAAACAAAGACAAACCTCCTTGTGCCACAAGAACTGGTGAGTCTGTACAGGCTCTTCTAAAGAAAAATTGGGAGATTCAAAAAATTCAAAAGATAAAAACATATGCATATATAAATATGTTTGAGAGATTAATTAAATGTAACTAATTTGTAACCAACTCCTTTTAGAAAAAAGTAGACCGCATAAATACAGAGGAATCTCTCTCTCTCTCTCTCTCTCTCTCTCTCTCTATATATATATATATATAAATTAGTACAAAATAGAATTACATTAAGATTATAATTACTTTAAATGAATTTTATATTATGTTATTTTTCATTCTTTCTGTTGACATGAGATAATCCGGATTGATTGTCATATTCTATTAAAAGACTTTCAAAAAAGCCACAAATACAGCTTGAAAATCCCTTTTCTACATGATCAAACTTATGTTTTCCCACTACCAGACAACAAACAGTCTTACAGACATCAATGATTTGTTTAGCTTTAAATATTAATAACCAGTGCCTCATTTGATCTTTTTCAAGTTTCGTTTTGTGGGCATATAATTAAGATACAACACACGCTGCCAATGTTGGGCAATCTTGACATGAACCAATTCAGTTTGACTGATGTCCATCCAAATTTGGACAGTGCTTTGCTAGCCTTCCTTTCACTTCCTCCAGTGAGCAGCAACTGCAAAGCAGTCAGAAAGAAAGAATGTGTTTGCCTGCTTCAGCATAAGGGATGGGGTGGTGGTGAAGCTGGGTATTGCTGTATCCAGGTGTTACAATGCAGGCCAGTACTGGAGCCAGGCCAGGTCATGTGGAACTCAGACAACGGTAACTTGGAGCATATGGAAATACAGCTGGCTTTGCATATATGCCACGGCTGAGTAAGTCACATACGCACACACACGCGCCACAGACACTGAGGCAGTAGAAGTGCTGAGCTCAGCGATGTTTTGTAGAGAAATCCCTCATCTGACACTCAAATGCATGCACAAATGCACATTTGCATGGTGCATGCATACAGCATGATGGTCTTTCATATGTGGTTTTGCAAAAGCTTTCATGTCATAATATGCAAAGGTCTAATTATTGTAACAATTGAGCAATGCATGCTTTTGTGCATAATTGATTCAAAATCAATCCATGTGAAACAAAAAAAGTTGACTTTCAATTCTTTTGCAAAATAGCGTCCTACTCGTCTCTCTGTGCAGCAATAGATGGAGTGATTGATTAAAGCTTGCATAAACCTTGATAAACAATGCCTCTTGTCGCTTTATGTTTCATGACCTATTTTGAGGCTGAATCGTTGCCGGCGGTGATTGATGGCTTCAGATGAAAAAAGAGAAGAAAAGCGATGGGATGTTTACCGAGAGAACATTGTCCTTCAATGTATCTCTCAAGGTCTGTTGGAAGACTTTCTCTGGAGGTATCGCAGGAGACGCTGGCTGTGAGATTCCATACAGTGACCAATGAGGAGAACGACGGCAAAACAAACAAGTTCAATAGCTGGAACAAAATGTTGTTCCTTAGCAACGCGTTTCTTTAATAATCCTGCTGTCAATGGCAAACAATATGATTCAAAATGAGAGTTAACAATATCCCTCTGAAATCGGAGAGATACTTTTCATTATACAAGGGTTCAAAAGCCTTTATGTGTTAAATGTTCCGAGTTCCTCCTTTAAGACCCCAGATAAACAATTTGGAACATGTTGCACCGATAAATCGCACTAATGTTTCTGAGAGAAGAATCTTATCAAGGCTTTATTCATTTGATGAAAATACAATAAAAACTGTACTATTGTGAAATATTATAACAATTTAAAATATAATATTTTTCTAGTAGTCAGACGATTAATCGTGAATAAATGTTTTTGTTTACATTATATATGTATGTGTACTGTGTTTATTATGTATATATATAAATATACATACATACAGACAGTATATATTTTGAAAATATTTACGTTTATACATTTATATATTAATATTATTATATTTTATATTATATATAAATGTATTTCATATATAAACATAACATATTTTTCTTAAATATATGCATTTGTATTTATATATACATAAATATACACCGTATACACACATATTATGCAAACAAAAACTCTTATTATGGATGCAATTCATCACGATTAATCATTTGACAACACTACTCTTTTCTATTTTGACATTTTTAAATGTAATTTATTCCTGTGATGCGCAGCTAAATTTTCAGCATCATTACTCCAGTCTTCAGTGTCACATGATACTTCCGAAATCATTATAATATGCTGACTTGCTGCTCAAGAAACAATTCTGATTGTTATCAGTGTTGAAAACAGTTTTGCTGCTTAATAATTTTGTGGAAACTGATGCATTTTTTTTTTTGTATTCTTTGAAGAATAGAAAGTTCTAAAGAAGAGCAATTATTTGAAATAGAACATTTTAACAATTTAAAAGTCTTTACTGTCACTTTTGATCAATTTAATTATTAATTATTTAAATTGTTAATTTCTGAAGTATTCTGACCAAACTTTCAAACTTTTAATATATTAAAGTAGGGTTCATTTGGATTCCACGTTGACTCGAAAATACCAATCTTCCTGAAACTTTCCACATGAAGATGAGACTATTTGCATTTCTTATGCACGTTATTGCCGGTCCAGTCATTCCCTGCCCTGTGCCGCCTTGTAAAAGTTATCTTAAATGAGGAAAAAAATTGCTGTCAAGCTGTGCGCGAGTGAAAAAAGCACTCAGTTCTACTCTGCCTGTTAATCAGAGCCTTGAGTGCCAGTGCTGTGTCTCCCGTCTGCGCTAGATTTGGGACTCATACATAAAGATGCTCCACTTCACTCCCTTTCCCCCGCTCTGCAGCTCTGGGTGCTGACACTTACTCCAGAGGCCTTCAACAAATGAGTGCACCATCTCCCGTCTTCTCTTTCATCAGACGCTAACCTTTTCATCACCCTTCAATGTGGCAACCATCATGGGCAATCATCTGGCCCCAGTCAGATTAATGATCTCAGCACCTAGAGTGGGTTGCCTACTCACTGCTGTAGTGCAGGAGTCTAATTGGATTGCTAGGGGTCAGCTTGAGTATTGTTACAGGGTGACCCTGACAGTTGCACTTGAGCTCGGCAGTGGGAAGACTGTTGTCATTGTTAAGATAAGTGTCATATGCGACAACATAATGCAAGTGCATGCGAGTTTGTGATGAAAAGGATGGGGGAAAAGTTTTAGGTTATCTGACAAAAATGTCACCGGTGATGGCGGAGCCATGGCCTATGGGTTACTGGTCATGATGCTGTGGGAGTCTGAATCCAGCTAAATTCAACTGCGCAGAACTTTCTGTCCTGTATCGATTATATTGATAGAGCCATCAAATAATCATTGAATGTATAAACGTTTCCCAAAAGCATCGTTAGCTATCTATTGTAGTTAGCTTTTGGGAAACACACCCCTGATTAAGGTGTGGTGTCTGGCCTATTTTCATAAATAAATCCTCATTTAAAAAGTAAAATATATACATATGCATAGTACCCTATTATGAATATTTTGATTGATTAAAACTTACTTTAAAGACTACTAGCTCAAGTAAATACTGTTCTTTTGTAAAATTAAATGTGTCATTGTTTCCACAAAATAGTAGGCAGCAACTGTTTTATCTTTGTTAACAATAATAAATATTTTCTTAATGTTTCACCAAATAAGCATATTAGAATGATTTCTGAGGGATCACGTGACACCGAATTGCAGCAGAAAATTTCACATTACCATCAATTCCTATTTAATTTGTAAAAATATATCCCAAATTTACTGTTTCTACTATATTTTGGATCAAATAATGTAACCGATAATTTAAAATAGTATAATAAATTACATATTAATTGTATATTTACACAGGAAGTGAACACATGGACATTTCAAAACATTTGCGCATAGTACAATTCTTAAATTGTTTCATTAC
The DNA here is from genome assembly GCF_023724105.1 of Carassius gibelio. Classification (NCBI taxonomy): domain Eukaryota; kingdom Metazoa; phylum Chordata; class Actinopteri; order Cypriniformes; family Cyprinidae; genus Carassius; species Carassius gibelio. The sequence goes on from NC_068396.1 coordinate 6,107,613, forward strand.
CCTGACAATAATATAAAAAAACAGGATGCATTTACTTTGCATTTACATTGACACCCTTTATGCATTTCTGTAGTTTTTTTTTTTTTTGGGGGGGTAGGGCATTGTAAGGTTTAAAACAAAATTTATGTCACCAGCTTGCAGAAAACTGCATACTGAATATTATTTAAGGCGGGTGCTGCACAATCACTGAATTATCAAACAATGTCAAGCAAGTCATGTAAGAGCAGAATGCAACCACATTTTTAAGCAATCTTGATAAAGCGCCATATGTCTGCTTTGTGGGAGTCAAGACTACTGAAGAAACAGGCTCTTTTTTTACACCTAAAATCCACCCGCAGAAGTAAACCTGTCAGAAGATACAGCGAAACCGAGGCCAAGGCACTAATGATATCTCTACATATTTAAAGACGCTTCACCTCTTATAAGGTTCCCACATTTCTCGCTCGACTCGACTGTCTTAAAGCAGTAGCCATGCTCTCCGCATGACAACTATATTGCAATAACTCCCAGAATTGACTCATGCGATGGAGAGCGCTATCACTTTGTCATTTTCAATTACTGATGCTTGTCAGTAGCAATGGGATCGGTGCACTGATGTTATCTCAAGCAACCAGATCATTTCAGCTCCATTACACGGCGTGTTATCCAAAAATCTGTCGCTGGTTTCAATGATAAATGAGGACTGTGATGTAGTTAATATGAGCCAGCACATCCGATAATGTAGAGGACTCAATCTCAGGGCCATGCAATCAAGTGAAAAGTGTGAATGGAATCTCTTAAGGGTGCGAATGGACCCATTTACGGATGCATACTGGTTCAGAATATGCGTTGGCTGTGAGGCGGTTGTGGATGCTCGAAAAAGTCTCTTTTGTGTAACATTTTAGAATTGAAAAAAAGTCAGCCAATGGACAGCCAGTCTCTTTTTTTTCCCAAGCGAGGCACATGCACTAAACATCTAGTCCATAAATTATTCTTAAGAGGAAGAACTCTGTGTATTTTACCAAATGATCCTTATGGTCTGATTCCCAGCATGAAGACGTGGCCCATGGAGCCATGTGATCCGGAAACCTCTTTAAGATTTCACAGTGATTTGGCTGGGTTTGGCTTTCTCCGGCAGGCCGACTCACACACTGTAAGAAGGCAGCTGTGGCGCTGAGAGAATTACATAATGCACATTTCAACAGCCATCGCCTACGGTAATGGGAATCCGCTCAGATCCATGGGCCTAAATGAGGAGGCGGATATGTGAGAGCTTGCGGCCACTGCCTGGACGGGCCTGAGCTTGGGTTGAAGACAGTTTTGCTGCGTGCAAAACTCAGTTGTGATGCAACCAAGAATGGGGAAGTATACACAAATATGGCTTCATCTTTTCAGTCTCTTTTTCTTTCTGTATTCTCGGCAGCCAGGGTTTCAGAGTGGCAGAGACTGCAGCACGGAATATGCATGCTTGGCACTTTTGCTCAATGCCTCCTGTCAATCCTCATAAGCATGCAACTACAGGAGCCGGTCAGTAGTTTAGGACATGACATAGGATAGATTTCAGAGAGGGAATGAGAAACGTAGCATGTTTTGGTTTGTTTTGCATCGAGGTTTGCCTACAGTGAAAAAAATTAGGCGCAGAAACATTTTTTACTCGGAAATTGCTAGTACATTTTACAGAGAAACAGCAAGTAACACCGAATTAAACAACAAAATGTTGACGTAAAATAACAGATATATATATATATATATATTAAAAGCTACTCCAGTTATTTACAGCTTTGAAAAAACATTACACTTCATGTATGAGTCACTGAATCATTTAGTCAACTGATTCATTCAAGAACAGACTGATTCATTAATGCCACTACTGTGTGTTGCAATAGTTTTGCATTAGTTTTTTTATAACTATTTTTGTTGGCAGAGCACAAAAAATACACAAAAAGACACAAAAAGTTTTGGGGGTCATTTTTCTTTTGGCATTGCATCAAAGTTTGGTTAAACTGAGAAAACACATAATAAGCAATTTTTTGCAAATTAAAAAAATAAATAAAAAGAGAAAGCAATTAACACAATATTGACATAGAAAAACTGAAATAAAATATTGAATATAGCCTATATTGAATACAACTAAATATTTTATTGTAAAACGCACTACAATACTCGTTATTTACAACTTTGAAAAATCATTTTGGGAGGAATGGATTAAACAGGGTTGGTTTATTCTTAGTCTTTTCTCCCAACTTTTCCTTGGGGCATTTAGTCAAGAAAGCAACGTAATGACTTTAGAGAAGCGTTCCTGTAAGTAGTTGACACTGTGAAACACACAATGTGCTGCCGTAGCACATGCATTAGGCTCTTTGGAGAGTCATTACAGTATCAGTTACAGAGTTTGCCCTGGCCTGAGGATGCAAGAGAAAAAACCTCTGTGGTGGATCGGAGCTCGCAAAGATCCAAAACTGTAAAAACATTTTCTTAACCACATCCTGATTACAATCTGACGTAGAAATACAAGAACATTTTAAAATGAGGGGGTCAAACATCCTCTCTGTGATTATAGTATTACCACATAAATTAAATGTAGAAAAGACCTTTCAAAGAACTATAAGTGTAAAATTCCTTTTGCGTTGTCAGTCAGACTTCTAATGCTTATTAGTAGTTCATTGCTTGCCATATGACAAATCATGTAAGAACAGCTGGGAAGCACCATTAACTACTGTAGCGCCATTAAATGACTCAAATCTCATGCTGTGGGAAAAGTACTATTTTTGATATCTACATCCATTAACATTTTCATAATCTCATAAAGCAATGCTACTTATTAGAGCTGGGTAATGTGCATTGGTGGGCTAAAAGAGGGCAGGACTATTTAACATTATGTGATTAACAAAATACAGAATGGGGTATAACAGGGCAATTAAAACTCACTTCTTTGAGAGTACTGTTTGAGTAAGAGTTTCTGCACTGATGTCAGAATTGTCATGTTATGAACCATCTTATCTTTTGATTTGCATAAATCAGTGGATTTTGCAAAAATAGATGTTTCCACAAAATTAATTTAAACAATTGAAATAAATACAAATATTTGCTTTAATAGTCAGTTTTTTGTTTTAGTATTGAAAATGTTCAGCGATTATTTCTGCTGGTTATATTGATTCACCAGTAGATGGTGACAAGCGTCTGTATGAGTGAGTCGTTCAACTCGTGCTTTAAAAAACTGATCCGGTCAGGAGCGAAGCAAGTGAGTGAGTCAATGAATCATTCACTCAACTGATTTGTTCAAAAACACTGAATAATTCAGTAACGCCACTATTGTGTGTTGCAAACATTCTGCAGTGGCTTTGTTTCAAACAAGTTTTGTCTGACAGAAAATAAAACACTTTCAATATTACGTCTAAAATGTAACTCATTATTACATTATTATTCACTGAATTGCCGTATAAAAGCACACTATACTCACACTATAGTAATTATTCCGTTTTTTATTTTTATGTTATTTAGTTTTTTATTCTTTTAAAATATTCTGGTCATATCATCCACCTCTATTGCTTATTATTATGGCTTAACAGTGGGAAACATCTCATAAAGGCATTCTTTCTCTTGTCCCGCATGCACCACAACATGTTATTGCAGCTGCAAGCAAGATTTCAATACCAAGTCTAAAAATACCAGACAGTTGAAATGAAAGCAATGAGAACAAAAGACATTTCAAGTTCCCCTAAGTCTCAAAATAGATGTTGCGAGACAAAAGCACTCCAGAATAGTCTGATGTGCCACAGTATCCCATGAGTTCCAGAATGGTCATTCGGTTTCGATGGGAACAGGCGCCATTCTATTCTCTGTTCCAATATTGCAGGTACCCTTCTCCACAGGAGTAGGTGAGTCACACTGACAGTCTCGTCAAGGTGAGATTTTTTTGGATATCCTCTGTCATGGCTATAGGGCATGTAATGGTTGATGGAGTGGCTTCGGGCAAGAAACTTTTGTTCTAAATTGAATCTTGCGACAACTCAATCCCTCCTCAACACTTTGCAATAGCTTCTTGCTTGACATAGATGGATACTTGAGCTGCGCATAAAAAAATGAATTGGATTTTTCTAGTAATATCATATTTATGACCTGAAACGGCCTCCGAGGTCTTCAAGTGCAACGTGTCAATATGATGACTGACATTTCGCTTAGCTAAAGTCAGGATGTTTTTACACACAGTCTCACACATCATCACCAACCGCATTCAGTCAGATCTAAAAACAAGCAGAAGCTTAACCTGAGGTGAAAATCTTGAAACTCTTGTAGACCTATCAAAGCTTGGAAGAAGGTCTCTACTGTTCTGGCCTATTTCTTTCAACTTACTAGAGATTACACGGTTTGTGAGCAATATTCGCTGCTCTGGAGGAAGAAGTCTGGCCTTTAGGATCACTTAGCATTATAGAGCACCAAGGGCACAGGAGCTCTATTGAGGTCAAATGTCAGTCTTTGAGTGTTTGTTATTCATACAAACCACTGAAAGTCAATAGCAAAGCCAAACACTGGCTTTCAAGCTCCGACAAACTCACTTACCATTACACACTGCAGTCATATCTATGAACTTTCTTCTAGATTAGAAAAAAAAAAAAATTAAATGCACATTTTAGTTTCTGTAAATTGTTACCATTCAACATTTTTAATAACCTTTAGATTCTTTGCATTTCGCTTAATGGTCTTTATAAGTTGATTTTTAAAAGTACACATTGTAATTATTTTTATGCATGTGCATATGAATTAGCGCATTACATTTTAGATTTTCTTGCATCCAATTTCAAAATGACCAATAATGCATGACGATCTATCAAAATGCAAGGTTAGAGGCATAAAGAGCAAATAATCCAACCAAAAAACCAGGGTGCCAAAGCAGCCACCATTGCATGCATATGCTTTCACTTCTCTTACTGAAAAAAAAAAATGCATGGCAGTGCAATCACAACCCATAGATTAATAAAAATGGCCGAGCAATCTAAAAATCAATGCACGTTGAGAAGGCAATGCACCGGCATCAATGGATGGACCACGCGTTGCCCCTTCAGCACTGCGGAGAGCTCAACTCTGCGCAAAGCATGCCTCCATCCATGCGCCCGCGACGTACCACTGGCATTACTCTCATGTGCACGGTGCAAACCAGTTCTATTCTCTAAATGGATTTCACAAATCTCAAATCGTTATGAATGCACGCCGGTGCATAAACCAGCGTCCAGGTGGATGTCAGTGTGCTTTGTCCACGCGCCGCATGTCTCCATCCTCGTTGATGAGAAAAAGTGGCATTTACATGAGAATGAGTTGATTATACATAAAACTCTTCACAGTTGCATAGATGTGCGCACTGTATACTTCTGTCATCCACGTTTAACTGCCAGACACATCATGAGTCAATCACGCGCGTGCATTTATTTATAATGCAGTAGAGTCGAGAGTCTGTGCAATGCCGATGGGACTGAAAAAACACTGATAGGACAGATGTAGATCTATTATTCAAAGAGCCTCTGTTTGTATTATTCAGATCTTAATTTCCCGGCATGTTTAGCTACATTGCACTTGGTCGCAAGAAGTATGCGGCATGGCATTAAAACATCAACACATTTTTACCACGTGGTATTTTTAAATGCATATGCAATAGTATGCAGAGTTGCAATAAATACTGTTCATGGCGTCTTTATAAGTTGCGCGCACAAGCAGGAGCGCACTGACAAGTGTAAAAAAAAGTTGTGGATAAATTGCAAAAAAAAAAAAAAAGAAAAAAAAAAAGAAAGAGATAAAAAGCAATTCACCTGCTGCCAGTTTTCCTCCAGAGACGGCATCGCGGAGAAGTAGCCAGTGTCATGAACCAGTTGAAGTTCTTGAAAAATACTGTAATTGGCCAGAACATCCATGTTTGTGCAGCTAAACGGTGCGTTTGAGAGACTTTGATTCTCTGCGCGAGGAATCCGCGTTCGCTTCAGCGCGAGCGACTGAAACATTCAGATCAATCGCGAAAACCGAAACGTTTCAGTTCACTATTGATACTAAAATGTGTTTAAAAGTAAAGGATCCATCCATGAAGATTTGTTTTCTTTCCTCACAATGTTTCTGGAAGGGCAGCACAGCAGCGCACAGGTTACTGTGTCAGTCAGAGTGTGGAGCCAGCGTAGTGTCTGCGGATGGCCGCGAATCGAGGGGGCGTGTTTTTTCTGTCAATCAACTTCTTGCGTAACCATATAAGGAAAAAAGGGACGACAACTTTGGTGGAGGTTCGTAAAGGCGGGGCTACACTCGCACAGTGGGAGGAGTTCGAATGTGTAGTGGATCTTCGATTGGTTTTCAGAATTGTCACTCACAACATACACGCCTTTGAAAGCGGAGCTATTTTTAGACCCCTATAAAACGTGCGAATCAGCGTTCGAGCCTCATTCGAAGCTAGAGCATCCAGAGAGCCACAACGTGGTGGTTTGGGTCTGCTCAACAGACTACAGTGGTAAAAATATACAATTAATGCACGACACTTTAAACGTAAAAACAAAGCAAATGTTGACATAAACCTTGCTCGCGATAGCACGGTTAAAACAACTATTACTTTTACTGTCAGTAAAAAAATGTTTGCTTATGAAATTCTTATTTCATTTGATGTATTTGCTCAAATTGCATTTTAGCTGAAGTGAAGCACAGGAATAGATGACACAAGTACACATAGCTATGTGTTTGCTAAAAGTTAAAAACGTTCTCAACTTGAACTAAAATTTTCATGTATTCAAAATTTCTTAAGGTAAAAACTTTAACTTGTTTCTACTTCAAAGATTAACAATGTTACGTTACTTTTTTGTTACTGCTATCTATCTATCTATCTATCTATCTATCTATCTATCTATCTATCTATCTATCTATCTATCTATCTGTCTATCTGTCTATCTGTCTGTCTGTCTGTCTGTCTGTCTGTCTGTCTGTCTGTCTGTCTGTCTTTATCTAGCTGTATATCTACAGTAGCTGTCTGTTTACTTGTCTATCATGCACTGTCTAACCCTGACTTTTGATTTGCTATGTGCCACTTAACTCGTGTGTTATTTACATGGAAATCAGATGGCATATAAGCTTGAGTACCTCTTTGAACTATAAGTACTCCTCAGCCATCTCACAACATCCCTGACCTTGTGTCATGCATGTAATTAGATAAGTGGAACCTATAAACTGTGAGAGGCTCTGAAAGGAAAATCTTGACCAAATCTGTTCGCTCTTTCGCTTCAGCTGGAAAGAAAAGGTGGGGGAAGGAGGGTGGGGGGAATCGTGGAATAGGCTTTAGTTGTTATGGCTCATTTGATTTGAATTATTCATTTTCTTCACAAGATGATACTTTGGCTCTTGGTGAGCATGTGTTATTTCTTTCATCTGGTACCTGCTCTGTAGATGGAAGGAACGAGGTATGAATGAATTCATGAATTCACCGGTGAGTCTAAAAGTGACCTTAAAAAACACTCTGGAGACGGAGGAGGTAAAGAACAAATGTGTTTCTCTCCTCTATAGCAGTTTTCATCCAAGATGGTCTGAGACACTGGGATTTTCCTCTGTGCTATTAAAACAGAAGGCTGGGGGACAGAGGGATTGTTCCATCAAAAGTGAGGTCTTGAGGTTTTAGTAGTTATGAACGTCCTCTCACGTGTCAATATGACTGACCTATATGGATGTGAGTTGGCATGGTTCTTCGGATTTGGATTATAAAATATGTTTCATGAGAGGTACTTCAGATCAGCAAATTGGTATTGATTTAAAAAATAATTAAACCATACCAAAAATCTTAAGAAGGTCAGGCTGCAACAAACTTAATAACAAATAAAGTTTGTAATGACCCCCCCCCCCCCCCATAAAAAAAATAATATTATATTCATGTTGATTCATGTGTTTAAAAAAATATTTTTTTTGGATAAAATTTACATAAAGAATATATGTCTATAAACATTTAAAGAAAAAAAAATATATAGCATTTTTGAAGCATGAATTTAGTTAAGTTTCCTTGGGGTTGAACCCTTTCTTATTTGGCAGGCTGAACTTAAATGTCCATCAAATATACTTACTGACCTTGACACACAGTCATCATAGTCTACAGGGGTCTGCTATGTATCATTCTCCGTTTTTGTTTTTTAAACAGTTTTTATTTTTATTATTATTTGTTTAACCTTTTTATTAAGAATTTTCTTTTTCCTTTGAATCATCCTTTTTTACTTTCTTATGAAAGTTTCACAAACTAAACATATGTCTATACACACACACACAAATGAATTAATCATTGTCTGTATAAATTGGATTTTTAATGCATTTTGGAATCAATTAGAGTTAGACAATGAGCTTGATGACATGTTGACCCTTTTAATTTCTACCTGGAGCTTTGACTTTTTTAAAGAGATTGTGAGAAATGTGTCCCCTGTTATCTGAGCATACTCTCATCTCTGCTAAATCAACTCTGCATGTTAACTGCATGTTATGCAAATATGTGAATGATTGGTTTGGATACAGTTGATTTGAGCGAGAGACTGGAGAGATAACGTAACTTGAAGAGAGACCGACTGTGAAAGACAGTTGGAAAGTGAGGTAATTGTAATCTGCCTCAGTGTAAAGCCTACTTTTTCCTTCAGCGTGTGTGAAATGTAGCTGATTTGCTCTCTTTGTGTAAGCCAGGTTTATGTATGCCTCCCCAGCCCACCCCTGTGTGTCCACAGTGGCAGCGAGTGCTGTAATCTCATTATTCTGCTCTGGGAGGCTGGCTGTCGGCCCTGGAACTACGATTTACACATGGCATTTCAACAGGGAGGGGAGGGCCTGCTGTCGATGAAGCGCCCACTGACATTTATCCATTTGACACGTTCCCCTCTTTATCTCTTTCTATCTATAACTTATACACACAAACAAACACCAAATGTGTTTGCCATTCCACATAATTTATAACACAGCTATGTAATATGTTTATTGGCACTAGTTATGGCAATAGTTATGTCTCATTCCCTCTCAGGGAACCATGGTTACATGCATAACCCGAGACGTTCCCTTTCTAGGGAACTCCACGCTGTGCCCCCTAGGGGGCACATTGGGCATGGCAAGGAGGCGCAGTGTGGAGTTCCCTAGAAGGGGAACCATGCTACATGCATAAACCGAGATGATTTCAGTAAACTATATATGTCAATAAAGTCAAACGATATTTCACCCAAAATATGAAAGTTTTTCACTCTTTTTTTATTGTGTGTGTTCATGCCATTCCACATTCTGTGCAAAACAAACTATATTATATCAAAATACTAGAATAACAATCAACAATCAATTATATATATATATATTTTATTCTTATTTATGTATTTGCAAAAATTCAACAAAAATACAGTATTAGACAACAACAAGTGAAAATACATTTATTTAAAAAAAAATTATATGATGTGAAATGTTTATAGAGCTTTTTTAGTGAAAGAGATTTTTGCTTATTTATTTATTTGAAGTAATAGTAAACAGAAATATCATACAAAAACATTTTAGACATTTATTAGCTCCTTATTGCCAGAAAATGTCACGTTACAACGTCTTTAATGACAGAATTATTACACATCTGAAAAACTTAAGACATTAAAAGACTATAATTCTTCTGTTCCACAGAAGAAAGAGAACCATGCATGTTTGAAGCAACATGACTAAATGTGACAGAATTGTGATTTGTGGGGTTAAAAAGGCCTTAAAACTTAACATCAAATTAAAACAGACCCTGGTTTATTTCTTAATGCATGTATCTACTCTCGCATGTTATTCCAAAGAAAAAAAGAAAGAAAAAAAACTTGTGGCTTTTGACATCCATTATACCCTAGCATTAAGACTGTTACACAGGCAAGCAGCACTTATAGTTTCTTCAGAAAAATGTAAAATGTTACTTTTTAAATTGTAATCTGACTTGATTTATGTCTCACACCAAAGTAATGAGAAGTGAACTCGCATTGCCCTCACACAAATTCTGCTTTTACCCTTCTGTGCACCGCACATCTCTGCAAGTCTTCTCTTTTCTTTTCCAAAAAGCGCTGTTGATTTTACATTAATATTAAAGCAGTTGCACCGACTTTAAAGGATATCTAAACCAAAAAGCCAATTACCGTCACCGTATTGCTTCAGAAAACCTGTCATCTGACTTATCTCTACAATAAGTACAGTCATATTGCCCTGATTTTTTATGGCAAAGGCCATAATGTGTCCGTAACCACATGGAGGCACTGACGAATACATTAATCTCCACTCTCCTGCATTTCGTTTCACTGCTGACATAGCTATTTACTGACAGTTAGTGGTATTACGGCATTAATAATGGAAAAGATGCCATCCACCACACCACCATGAAAAGGCTAATGGCAGCAAACTGCGTATTTGGAGTTTTTCATCTTTAATGTAATGCCACAGTGCAAGACACGAGAATCAAAAAGAATTTATGTGCATGAAATTCAATTTATTAGCTGCTAATGATGGATGTCTTTGAAAAACACAACCAAAGATAAAATAAACTGTTTATCTAACACATAATTTAGCATATGCTGTGCTTTAGGATTTTTCTTAATTCTTGAGAATAAATGGCAAAAGCCTGTTTTTACAGTGTAAAAAAAGCAATTACTTTCCATACTTTACTTTTTAATCCACAAATGCTAAGTCATTTTGAATCTTCATACAATCACGTTAAATCAACAGTGTTCCCTCATATTTTATATAACAGATTTATATTGAACAATGTTGTTGAATGATGGCTTTGAGCACCCAGCATGAATGGTTTATGTATGGTTTATTTTATTTTAGAATATTATATTAATATTAAAATATTCTTCAATAAATAATTTAATCAATTAATTTTTTTTTTTTACGAAATATTTTTGTATAGAAAGCATATGACACGTAGACATTTTCTTTTGGCTTTCATTGTTAAAATACTTTGAGGCTTGGTTGAGTTTGTCGTTTTCATTCTTTTGACAAACTTAAACAGTAAATGCAAATATTGTTGGCCTTCTCAAGGGTATACAGCTTGTTTAGAGGACATATTGGAAAGCAGGATGTAAATACAGATTAAGAAGAATACTTTTGTCGTGATTGAATGTTAAATAGACACAGAGCATTAATGTATCTATAGTCTTTATTTTTGCATCTAACTTTGAGGCTAGATTCCGATCATTATTTTTAATCAGTTACTCATCCTGAAGGAGTACAAGTAATGGAAATATCATTATTGTTGACTCTGAATGTTAAACCTCCCGTTGCTCAAGAAAAAAGAATAGAGTGCTACAAAACGCCCTCTCAGCTCGCTCTCACAGTTAATGCTGCGCTGGTGCTTCTCATGCCAAGCCAGAGGAATAAACAGCAGAAAGCAGACAAGAGAAAATGCAGACAGGACCACAAAGGGCAGAGCCTCTCAAGCCAATTAAATGAGAGAGAATGGCACATAGGCAGGAAATTTCCTCTGACCTCCCTGCCTTGCTCTGAAAGGTTACAGGGATGCAAATGTAGTCTCTGTGGAGAATATTGATAAACACGCTTGCCTTTTGTTAGTCTGTGTGGTTTTATTAACGGGCCCAGGAGAGATGGGATTTGAAGATGTAATTTTTGAATGCAATTCAGGTAATTAGTGATTTTACAGAAGCTTCTGAAGGCTTGCATGCTGAACACTTATTGAAAATATCACAAAGTAGATCTCCTTAATATCTTCTAGATTCTCCTAGGTGGCAATGATTTGAGAAAATTCCATTTTTTTTATGTTTTTTTTATTTTTAATTTTTTTAGTGTCCTGAGAAAAATACACCAGTAATCTCACGTGTCTCAGCATTGTCTAAAATTGTGCTCCAATATGCCAAGATACCTGCAGTATAAGGTCGGAATAAACTCAGTTTAATCAAATTATCCATAAATCAGATTAACTCAGTTTTATGCTCTGTGCTGAACCCGAGCAGTAAAACTGTGCTTTGGGAACAAACAAACATGTATACATGCAAGTCAATATATTTAAATAAGTCATCAGCATAAAGACAAAAGCCATTTAAAAGAGCATAATTTTCATTGATCAAGCTCCCTTTAGATCTGTACGTTGTCAGTTTTTCTGAAATAGCTTTAACAAGCATCTAAAAGAGCATTTAACAAGAAAATCAAAAGACTGCTTAGTGAGAATCTCCATAAAAACCAATCTGCATTGATCAGAACCCACTGAAGCTCTTTTTGTGCTGGATATGTGAAATGAAAGAAGGCAATTATAGCTCAGCTTTGTATAATGTTGACATAATGCAGAGATTAATTCAGATGTGTCTCAGATGAGCAGTGAACAGTTCAGTGTGTGGACTGTGTGCGATTTGTGATGTTTGCATGGTGACTGAGCACAAAAGAGAAGTCAGAGGTCACAGATTTGAGCCATTCACCAGGAATCCATGGCAACGGACACAGCGTAGCAGCTGTCAGGTAATGACATTCACTGACTGGTGTGTGTCTTTGTGTAGAGGGGGAGGGGGGTGTCTTTACACAAATCATTCATCAACTGGAGAGTGACATATGCCTCTTTAAGTGCCAAACCACTACTGTATACAAAACACCTAAATCTTACCATATGCACTTTTTGTTTAAGCATCACTAACTCATAGACTGTTTGTGCTAGATGTCTCAAATTTTGATACATGTTACTCACCATGTCTACTAAAATTTGAACTTACTTGGATGTGCACTGCATAATCACAGATTATTTGAGTTAATGTCAAATACAAAGGGTTCTGCTGTTACAATCTACCCCACTACTGGGGTAAGTTGTGCCAATGTCTGGGGATAGATGCAATGAGATGTGCTGAAATAACATCCGCACTATACAATTTTTGCATTAACATCATTAAAGAACAAAGAAAATACAGCTTTGAACAACGTGAACCATTTAACGTTTTTATGCATTATACAATATTATGTTTTAAAGAGAGTCTGTAGACTTTAGCCACAATGGATGCTATATTTTATTGGACCTAAATTGGCTGTGAGTGGTAGAAATATAATCAGTACTGTTGATCGTTATGCTGATGAAACATTGAAAATCTGCAAATGTCTAGTGGATAAAAATGCTTTGCTTGAGAATTAGACTTGGCCTAGAACCTCCAGTTGTTGTTTATGCTGACTGAAGTGTACAGAAACTTTCTCAAGGCAATGTATGGAGGCAGGAAGGCATCAAGGTACGTACAAACCCTTTTGTGTTCTTCCTTGCACGTGATGTTGTGCTGGTGAAAAAAAAAAAAATGCATCTGATGGAGCTTCTGAAAAAAAAAACCCTTACCAAAAAGATGCATGAAATATTTGCTTTTTTATTCTTTTCTAGATCCCATTGTTGTAACTTAGAGGTCAGTATGAAGGCAGTTTGCTGATGAGGGATCAAAAATGCTGTTTGTAAGTGTGTGACTGAGCGAACAGTGAGGTTTCAGACACAGGCTACACTTCAGCTAAAAGGATAAAGATTGTCTGTTCATCCATTTCCCCAGCAGCTCAGGCCATGCGCACACGTCTGCTCTGACTCTAGACAGTCTTTATCATGAGCGCTCAGCTCCCTCAGTTCATGCGAGGATACTGATAACAGGTTCCTCCAATCAATACACAACATGCCCCTGCAGACCATCTCAGGCACTGTTTTCATCAGCGCTATGATTCTGTGAAATAACTTCTTTTTTAATTATGTCTTTGCCCTCAGGCATCCGTGGAATTCATAACTTGTCCAGTCTGAGGTCAACAAAGACAGAGAATCCAAAAGCTACACTTGTCCACAAGCGGATGGAGCCATTTCATTTTTTCTGAGGTCTTAAGGTATTTGATATCAAGACACAGACATTTAACACTTTCTTAACCCTAAATGTATTTATATACTTACTTACTTGCCTATCTGTATATTATCAAATGAATGGATGAATGAAAATATGGATGAGAATAGTCTTGCTGTCAGTTGGTTGTTGACTGGAGAAGCATCGAGATCACATGTTCTGTGTCTGATCTCAGTCTCCTGACCTTCATGTGGCTTCAGCCAAACACATTCCAGGAATCTTGCAAAAGATGACAGTAACAGCACAATGTGAGGTCTTTTCAGTGAATGTTTCAATAACAACTGGTCTGTTCTCCCATCATGCTGCTGTTAGGGGGAAACACCGCATACCATGTGTCATGTGATATGGGACTTTATACACAGTCGGCTGTAATTTTTTGTCTTTAAGCACATTAATTATACTATTAAAATGTGTGTGTGTATATATATATATATATATATATATATATATATATATATTGTGAATAATCGTTTGACAGCACTAACATATAAGTACATACAGTACATACATATTTGCTTATTGCATAGTGCTTTACAGATTGTGTTACAGGTTAATTTTTGTGCTTTCAAATAAGAATATGAAAATAAAAATGAGTAAATTTAATTAAACATTTTAGGTTTTCTGAGAGAAAACAATTTAAATTATATTTTTGCTTTATGTTTAAGCCCAAATGCCTGTAATGTTAAATTCTTTGCTTCTGGTTCAGCTTTTCATATGCCTCTGCCTGTGTGTGTGTGTGTGTGTGTGTGTGTGTGTGTTTAAGCTAAATCTCTCAAGTGTATCCTCCAGTTAGCCAGATAACCTCTGTTACTAGAGTGTCTCAGCCATGGAATTCTATTAAGATTTCAGATTAGTGAGAAATGTGATGGTGAACATGGATGAAATCCTTTTGGGACAGTGAAGAGCCACAAAATCCATGACCTCCAGAAATGAAAGAGAAGGATAGATGGCTTTGTCACTCTTTGTACAGAACTCTTTGGTCTTGTAGATTGAAACTGTGGTACACATGTGAATATACGGTTTAAAACTAGATTTAACCGGGTAGGAAAATCATAGCAGTTGCTGTAAATGACAGTGCTAGAATGTAAAGGAAGTGTCTTTCAATCACGACATGTAATTCTGCCGCTCGTATAAACTTTCTGCTTGCGCTGTTCAAAACAAAAGCTACCAATATTGATTCCTTTCAAAGCTTAAAATTAGTCTGGGAATATTTTTATAGGGTACATGTGGTTTAAAGGTTCTGCTGATAGCAAAATTTTGTTTGAACGAGTCATCAAGGTACAATACTTTCTTTTAGTGCATCCATTTTCAGTTTGCCCTTTGTTATTAAGTCCACCTCCATAAACATTATTTCTTTTTCATCCATAAGTGACCAAAAACTAAGCCTAGAGCAAAGATTTGTTTTTGGCCTTTTCTCAGCTAATAAGGTCTGGGTCACTTTTAATTCTTCATTAAATGATTAATCCTTTAATCTTGTTTAATCTTGAGCTCTTATTCTCAGTTTAATTGTTTTAAGGGTTCACTATCAGTAATTAATCCCAGTTAGTTGGGTTTCACAGTTATCATGTTTTAATCTTTAAAGCTTAGAATACTTGATCGCACAAGCCATTCTTGTTCATTTTTTTCCCCTTCGGTGACTGAAATTTATACAACTGTACCATATATATATATATATATATATATATATATATATATATATATATATATATATATATATATATATATATATATATAGATAGATAGATAGATAGATAGATAGATAGTAGCCTCCCATTGTACTTTTGCTTGATAGTTGAACATAAGCATATTTGTATGCTGTTATTGAAAAAAAAGCTGTTAACACAGCATTAAGTGTTGCAAGCCTTTTATTGCATTAGCATAACTTTTTTTGTTCCTCTGTGTTTTGCAGATGAGTGTAGATATGAATGACAGGTGGTTAGAGGACAATGTTGGGTCAGTGGCATCCTATGTAGTTTGTACCCCAACAACCTGCCATTACTGTATATTCTAAAGAAGAAATCCAAATGGTCCATACAGGTTTGTTGACTAAATTTAATATGACTAACAACATTCCATTGAACATTTGATCTCTCAGTTAACAGAGGTTCGCAGTGCAATGCAGATGTCACCTACTGAGATAACCAACCCTAAGTGCCCTACTGAAGGGCAAAACAGCGATTGGGCAGGAAATGGCTCATAGCAGTCCCTCAGTGTTCTTCTAGCCTGCATCATTTGTGTCAGATGCCAAACCGCAAGACTGCCATCATTATAGAGCATGTGGTCTATACAGCTCATTTTAATGCAGATAAAAGGAAGAAATGGGCTAAATCATATAGCTCAGCCACACTGCTCACCAGGAATCACTCTAGGAAGACGTTGCTGTGCTCATTTGCAGTAATTAGACCCATCCTGAGATAGTTCATCAGGGATTGTCTCTTACCCAATCAGCTAGACGTCGACATCCTCCTCCACCTGTCTGGACTGCGGGAGCTCTCCAGGTAGCTGTCAAAACCAACGTTTCATACACTATGCGAGTTGCACTACCATGCCCTCGTTTGGTATCATACCTTCTTCAACAATGGGGGCGGTAGCTCTCGCTGCCTCGGGGCCTATATCATCTCTGTCACCGGGCCCATACCTTCCCCCACGGTGGAGCTCATGCAGTATTGATGGAGCAGTAGTGCTTTACGGGGACACTGTAATTACGTCCCTTCATAAGGCCAATTTTGGCTGGGTGGGCTCATAACCTTTCTTGGCTGTATGTGCATCAGGGGGCCCATGAGACAGAGTTCATCAGGGCCTGACACCGCACTAGACGGGGAGTAATGGGCCGAGGCGAAGCGTGCTGTTTATCTTAGGCCATAGAGGCTAATGACTGGGCGGACTGTGTGTGTGCGCGCTATTGAGCTGGCCTTCGGGGTGGAGAGATTCCATTAATAGGCAAAAGGCGTGGGACACCACTTTCATTATTAGAGCTTTTGAAGCTGGCTGATTGCTCACAGCTCTGCATACAGCTGGGGGCTTATTTATTTATTCATGCCCCATCCTGACAGAGGCGACAGTGCTGCTCCTCCAAAAAATGCTTTGAGGGCAGTCATAAACAAATATCGTATATGACATGAAGATGACATAAATGCTAATGAAACTTTATATGGCCCAACTGTCGTTCCCTACATATACTGCAATTCGTTTTAACACCAAGAATATTGGAACTAATCGAAAAATACACTTCCAGAAGAAGTTCCAATGCTTTTTATAGCAGAAAAGGAGTAGTGTTCATGTTGTTTAGTTTTACGTTTGTGTGAATGAACCGTCACATCTGAGTTGTTAATATGTCGCTGCGTGGATCTTCTGGGCAGTTTCTAGGGGGTTGCTAGGGTGTTCTGGATGGTTACTTTTGTTGCCAAGTCAATATTTGCTGGAAATGTACTTAGCCTCCTTTAATAATGTATTTTAACAATGCATTAAAAAGTCTATATGTTTTTTTTTAAAAAAGTTTTGCAAAGAAGTATCTTATACTTTTTGAGGCTGCATAGCAATATTTAAAATGTGAAACTAAATGTTATATTATATTTATTTTAAAATATACACTCAATTGCCACTTTATTAGGTACACATTGCTAGTAGCTGGTTGGACCCCCTTTTGCCTTCAGAACTGCCTCCATTCTTCATGGCATAGATTCAAGGTGTTGGAATCATTCCTCAAAGATTTTGGTTCATATTGACATGATAGTATCATGCAATTGCTGCAGGTTCAGCGGCTGCACATCCATGATGTGAATCTCCCCTTCCACCACATCTCAAAGGTGCTCTATTGTATTGAAATCTAGAGACTGGAGGCCATCTGAGTAAAGTGAACTCATTGTCATGATCAAGAAACCAGTCTTAGATGATTTGAGCTGTGTGACATGGTGCATTATCCTGCTGGAAGTAGCCATCAGAAAATGGGTACACTATAGTCATAAAGGGATGTAGATGGTCAAAAACAATATTCAGGTAGGTTGTGGCATTTAAACGATGCTCAATTGGTACCAAGTGGCCCAAAGTGTGCCAAGAAAATATCCCCCACACCATTACACCACCAGCCTGAACCGTTGAGACAATGCTTTCATGTTCTTTACGCCAAATACTGACCCTACCATCTGAATGTTGCAGCAGAAATCGAGACTCATCAGACCAGGCAACATTTTTCCAATCTTCTATTGTACAATTTTGGTGATCCTGTGTGAATTGTAGCCTCCGTTTCCTGTTCTTAGCTGACAAGAGCGGCACCCGGTGTGGTCTTCTGCTGCTGTAGCCCATCTGCTTCAGGGTTCGATGTGTTGTGTGTTCAGAGATGGTAATCTGGTATACCTTGGTTGTAACGAGTGGTCATTTGAGTTACTGCTCTCTTTCTATAATCTCTAACCATTCTGCCCATTCTCCTCTGACATCAACAAGCCATTTTCATCCACACAACTGCCGCTCACTGGATATTTTCTCTTTTTCAGACCATTATCTGTAAACCTTAGAGATGGTTGTGGGTGAAAATCCTAACAGCCATTCCATGTTCAAAGTCACTTAAAATCCCCTTTCTTCCCCATTCTGATGCTCTGTTTAAACTTCAGCAAATCGTCTGCAACACATCTACACTTTTCTGTTACCAAACAATTAAACAGGGTGGTGAGTGTATTTGTTCATGTGATGGATAAGCTAAATTGTTCAGTCTTCAGTGTCACATGATCCTTCAGAAATCATTCTTATATGCTGATTTGCTCCTCGAGAAACATTTAGTATTATTGTCAGTATTGAAAATCATTGTGCTTCTTTATATGTTTGTGGAGGCAGTGATATATATTTTTCAGCATTCTTTGATAAATAGAAAGTTCAAAAGATCAGCAAATATTTTAAATAGAAATGTCTTGTAGCATTATAAATGTGAATCAGTTTATTTCATGTGTACTAAATAAGTGTTGTTTTTTTTTTTTAGTTCTTATTGACTCAAAACTTTTGAACAGTATAAAATATATTAGAATTATGCTTTTTTTTGCTGGTAAGGAAAACATTATATTCCACAGCCCAAAATCATAAGATAATGTAATATTGCAAAAACACTTATATATCGTATCGGGGGAAAAATACAACAACCAGCCTTTTCCTTTGTCATTGTCATTATCAAACAGACCTTTGAAAATGCCATTAAAAGTCATTAAAGAGAACTTAATATATAATATATTCAAAAATGAAAAGAAAAGCCATAGCAGAGCAAACAGTTAGCCTCAATCAGTCAAGTGAAACCACATCATCAAAATGTCAATGGCGTTGAATAACAAATGCACTGCAGCTGTTGCTCAGGACAGAGCGTAATGGTTTCCATAGACCAGCGGGGGCACGGAAGCCCACGCAAATGTGTTGATCTGATGCATGGAGGCAAACGCAGCAAATGGAAGAGCGCTTGGACAATTAATAAACACAAGTCTCGAATGGACTTCTGGTGATCGCCGAGGGACCAGCTGAGACCGAGTAGTGCAAGTAGCTCGTTTAGTCGATGCAAATTTTTCATGCTTTGCTCTCTGTTGCACTCCATGGGTGTGCACTAACATGCAGAGGAGGCTGTCAAAAACCTTGCTTTGATCACGCAGCAATGGGCCCCAACGGTAACATCACAGCAGAGCAGCAAAGAAGGCAGTTAGGGAAGAGGGTAATATTGCACTTAGCCAGGGACTGCTGTGTGTGCATGTGAGTGTGTGTGTGTGTGTGTGTGTGTGTGTTCCATTGCCAGCCTGACTGCAGGAGCCACAGCCAGATTGCTTAACTGAGATAGGAAAACCTTAAAGTAGGTTAGATCCAATGTGCTCATGTTCCCCTGGAAAATCCGTCGACAAAATGCACCATCAAAGACCAATAATCTCAGTCAGGACCTCTGACCCTGTTCAAACAGCGACAACCACGATGGCAACACTGTCATCTAAATTCTATTGTGACCTCAGCAACAGCTGAAGTGTATAGATACAGCTCGAGGTCACATGTTAGTTTACTACTGTGAGATTTCGGTGTGCACAATTCTGTTTCTTGACATCTAGAACGAGTGTTCAAAATAAATTCAAGCCCCATGCAGCACAAACATGGAATACAATAAGTAAAAAATAACAACAAAGGAAAAATGTGACATGAAAGTGTCACACAATATCAGTGTTTTCTCGCTCTGTGTGCAGCACTCAATGTGACACTTTAACTCTGTGTCCCATGAAGGCAATTTCAAGGTTTTCCGGAATCTTGCACAGCATATTAGTAGTATATAAGCTTTGTACCAAAACACAGTGTGCTGCCTCGCTGTCTACTGCCTACATAGTCAGCTGCCTTCTAAGACAGCATGCTAATAATCATGAAAACTCAAGTGACTGATTTACATTTTTTTACAGAGGCAGTAACTCCACACATCATTCAGATAGTGCTGCTTACGCAAAGTGTGTGGGACTTGATTTATTTTTTATTCTTTTCATTTTCACACACATTGAATGCTGATAGACTAATTAGCATAAATCTATGGGCGAATATTAACAATACATTTTCAAGATTTTGTTGGCAGGCTAAAAAAATAAATCCACATTTTGAAAATGGTGAAATGTTTTTGTTAAAATATATGATACAGTCTATGGTTGTAACTTTCAAAATATGATTTGTCATTATTATTATTTTGAAGCAAGTGCATCAGACTTTAGAGATAGATTAATTACCCTTCATGAAGCAACGTCAGCAAAATGACAGCAAAATGTCAGATATATTGGTAAATAACACAGTATTACTTTTAGAATTAATTTTATTTTGTTATGCATTAATTATTTATTTGTTATTAATTTTATTAAATATTTATTTTTGTGTTCTTTTAGTTAAAACATTGTATAAAACATGCCTTGTTAAGCATCACTTTTACTTGCTAAACCTAATAACTTAATATAATATTTTTGTTCACTGCATTTATTGTTTTAAGTCTGATTCGCTGACTGAAATAACTGTAAAATCCTCTAATAATATTAATAATAAGAAGAAATTGTGTTGTTTTGAAACAAACCTAGAGTAATTAAATCGATTTGTGTGAACTGTTAATTAAATTTAGACGTCTACGTTAATATTGTGTGTTTTTTTCTGCACTAAAGCTTGAACAAACTTTTTGTGGTAATGCTTTATTTTTTCTGAATTGTTTTGGTGGTCTTCAGGTGAGTGCATCAGAATGCATCAGGCTTTAGAATTAGAATTGCTTCAGCATCGTTTATTCCACATCATGTTGCGTAGGAAATGTCAGATCCCACTATAAGACAACATGGGATTAAGTCAGCAAGAGTTTTTACAAATGTCAAAAGACTATCCACAATGCAATTTCCTTTTTAATGAGCTGGGAGAGGTTTCATTGCTCTTTGTCATGATATAATTAAATTTGTGTTCGCTGCAGCCATACAGCTATCAGGTTTGACAAAATTAGAGAAAAAAAAAAAAACATAATTCACTCCCAGTCCTGTCTGAGCTATTACTGTTGTTGAACACGTTAAATTGAAAACCTCAAATGTACTAGTGGCTGTCATGTGTGGCTATTCCCTCTAGCATGGCTGGGCTGGACCTTATGATTGTCTTATGATTGCATCGGATCCTGATGGCTACGGGGAAAGTGGTATCGGCAATAGGGGTGATTATTTCTGCTAGGACCAATGGGGAGCAGGTGAAGTGCTGGAGTAATTAATATCTGTCTTTTCAAGCCTGGATTGTGGCACTCAGGGCCTGTGCTTGGAGAACTCGAGAGTGTGAGGGTGTTTTCTTTGCCTGAGGGAACTGATACACTAATGCATGGAAAGACAACACACATGCACACAGACAAATACTTTCACATTCTTCTCTGCTCTGTCGATTTCAATTTTGGACCAAGAACGTGTACCTGGCTAATTCATTTAGCTTCCTTTTGCTCAGCACTTGCTTTGAGTGGACTGTGCATTTTCTGTGGCACACAACTTGACTTGTTAAGCCTAGAGCACCAAGCACTCATTATCAGAGTGCTAAAATGCTAATAGGCCATCTAAACTGCAAGTAAATTATGTTGCATGACGTGAAAAATATCATTTACGTTACATGACGAGCAGCATCACGATTATTTTTAGCATTCAAGGTTTGTTGCATTGCTGAAGTGCATTGCTCCTCTAAAGCAATGCTAGCAATGCAAAAAAAAAAAAAAAAATCCACATTATTAGCATATTGCTCACAGAAAAAAAAGGTGTAGGACTTACTTTAAAACAATTTTCACTCAGAAAGTTAAAAGTACATTTCGAAAATAATTGCAAGTAAGCCTCAAATAGCTATTACATTAAATGTGACAGTAGATTGGTGTTTAGTGTTTTCTTGTAAAACATATTCAAAATCACCTCTTTTTAACAAAATTTTACTGTACTTTACACCAGTGCTACTTTAGTACAACTGAGATACTATTATTATAATTTTAAAAAAATATTTTGAATGTTTTTATTTTTATATTTGCGCTTTTAATTTTAGTTTTTGTGTTTTTTTAAATCCTTTTTTTTTCAATGTCTAATTTATATAGAATTACTTTATTATAGATTAGTCTTTTTATATTATAGATTACATTTTTCAAATTATAATTATATTTTTTTTGTTTAATTTTGGTTTTATTTTATTTTAGTTTAATTTTAATTAATGTTTTATCAGTTTTTTTTAATCACACACACACACACACACAATTTCTTTTAAATGTTGTTTTAGTCAAAATAAAGTGAGTTTAAAGGGGGGGTGAAATGCTCGTTTTCACTCAATATCCTGTTAATCTTGAGTACCTATAGTGTAGTACTGCATCCTTCATAACTCCAAAAAGTATTTAATTTTATTATATTCATAAGAGAAAGATAGTCAGTACCGATTTATCCCGGAAAAACACGAGCCGCTGGAGGCGTGATGTGTGGGCGGAGCTAAAGAATCACAAGCGCCAGTAGGCTTGAAAGCGTTTGGAAGCTGTGACATTACCTTGAGGAAAAAACCATCATCCAAAACAAACCATGGCTAACAGTCAGATTCAGCGTATATTTATGATCCAGAATCAGATCCAGAGGCTGAAACTGAACGAGAGCAGCAGCAGCAACGACTCGCTCCGAGCGGGGCTCGAACCCGGGTCTCGGCATGAGAGGGGACGCACTAAGAAGAAGGCAGAGATATTTGAAGCAGTTTTACTCACCGCCTGCGGTTCCAACACACGATCATGACCCTTTTTCGTTGGGATTGCATCTTCCTTAAGAAATAAACGATACGCAAATCCCTCATCAAACTGGGCCTTGTTTGTAAAACAAGCATCTTCGAAATGCAGGGAAGGAACAAACACAAACACTTGCACAACTCCGTTGATGCTCTGTAAAAATAAACTCCATCCACTGGTTAATGCTGTTTTTTTTGGTAATCTGTGCAGGGTTGTCTTGCCCTGGCAACCAAAAATGAACTCCTTTTGTGACTTTTCGCGACGCTCTCGCTCTGATCAGTGAAGTCTGTTGTGCTCTCAGTGCTGTGCTATATGGGAGCGCGTGCTCTTCCGGCAGAAGTGTCCTCAGGACCCATATAAGGAAATTCCGCTCCATCTAACGTCACACAGAGCCATACTCGAAAAAAACTTTACGAAACTTGTGACAAACCGGAAGGAGTATTTTTGGAACAGAAATACTCCTTCAAACGTACAACTTAATTTTTGAAACTTTGTCCATGTTTAGCATGGGAATCCAACTCTTTAACAGTGTAAAAAACTCAGTATGCATGAAATAGCATTTCACCCCCCCTTTAAGTACCCCCCCCCCCATTTTTTTTTTTGGGGGGGGGGGTTAATTTATAAAAGTTTAGTTTTTTTAGTTTTGGTTAATTATTATAACCCTGTGACATATTGAGGTATATACTGCAAATTGTTGTTTCATACATTTAAAAAAAAAAAAACTGATGTGGCAGCTTTGAGCTCACATTACTCATCGTTGTTGTACAGCTAAAAAAGTTGGCAGAGAACTGTCACAAACTTCTGTAGCGCAAGGATTTATGGGCAATATTACCCCAAAATCATGCATGGATGCACACTTTTCAAATCCATTGGAAATTGTATACCATCGAGACACCTTTGGCACTCTTTTCATCATACTATGATTTGAGACACACTAATCCTAATCTCACATACTATTTAGGATGAATAATATGCAAATTGGATGTTGCGGCGGCTAGAGGCTCTGCATACTGACAAACTTTCTATCACTCAGCTCTTCTCAGCCAGCCCAATCACGGCGTGTGTTTACTTAATTGGAAGGCACTGAAGGATGAAAAGACACTTCTGGTGGTGAACCAGGCACTGCATGTCAGAGAGACATGCAAGCTGCAATATGACACTAAAGGTAAACCAATGCGGGATAAACTTTCTTTGAACAGAAAAAAATACTTTTTAAGGCAGTTAATGGTATCATATTAAACATCATCGAGCAGTGCTGGCTGATGTTAAAGGAATAGTTTGCACAAAAATGAAAATTTTGTGATTATATACTCAGCCTCATGCTGTTCTAAACCTGTAGATGACCTTTTTTTTTTTTGACGGACCACAAATGGAAAAAGGTTTTTATTTATTTATTTATTTATTTTTATTCCATCATGCAGTTACAGTAAATGGACACTGAAGCTTTCAAGCTTTATAAAAGGATTTAAAAGCAACATAAAATATAAAAGTGTTAAAATGTCCAATGTAGTATATTCCAAGCCTTCTAAAGCTGTACAATAACTTTGATAAACAGACTGAAATTGAAATTGTTATTCACCCCAAAACTTGATTATTGATCCTAAGAGGAGTAGCACTGACATATTTGTGAAAAATAATTATTTTTAGCTTTCAAAACATTCAGTTCTCCGTTTCAAATCACTGATTCTTTTGAGTTTAATCTTCTCAATTAATTAATTGATTTGATTCACAAAATGATTTGTTTACTAACTGGATGGATTCAGTACTTTGGGTGAACTTACTGATTCTTTTGAATCAGGTCTTTTGAATGAATTAGCTGATTCAATTCACAAAATGATTTTCTCAAATTGAATTTAATAGAGTGCTCAGGTTTAACTCTCTTAAGAGCTTGATATTTTCATTTAATCGGTTGATTCTGTCGAATAATTAAAAACATACACACTGACAAATTGGACTGATTCAGCTTTTAATTTTCAAAACTGGATATTTTCAAGGAATCAGTTCATTTGATTTACAAAATGATTTGTTCACAAATTGGATAGATTCAAATTCTATGGTTCAACTCACTGATTCTTTACAGTTGGATACTTTCAGTGAATCAGATGATTCTATTCAGAAAATGATTTTGCTGGTCCAGGTTAGGCTCAATTTACTGATTCAATATTCTGCTCAAAACTAAAGGGAAATTATTATCAGTGAATAAAATATATTACTTATCTTAAGGTACAGTTACATTTGCAG
Source organism: Carassius gibelio (assembly GCF_023724105.1). Classification (NCBI taxonomy): domain Eukaryota; kingdom Metazoa; phylum Chordata; class Actinopteri; order Cypriniformes; family Cyprinidae; genus Carassius; species Carassius gibelio. Next base: position 6,132,894 of record NC_068396.1, read on the forward strand.
CTGCTCTGCAAAATTATATGGAGAAATGTAATCAGTTTTAATAGAAATCACTGCGATTGAAAAGTTGCTTAGTTTGAAAGTAACTTCTGTGTGAGCAGTGCTTCATACGTCACTACACTATTGACAGTAGAAAACTGATCATTTTTTGCCTACACCTTAATTCTGTTCATCACAAAACCCTATGCTATTATTTCAGAAGAGCGGAAATAAAGCACATGGATTACATTTATGATGCTCTTATTGTGAGTGTGTGTGACTGAGCTTAAAAGATTTGCTTCATAAAAATTGTAAATGGCAAAGAGTAATTTGTGTTTAAACTGTGAGAATTTCCTCTGTGTTTCACAGAAAATAGAAAGTCATACTACAGGTTTGGAATGACACAATGATGACAGAATCTTGATTTTTGGATGAACTATCCCTTTAAATGCTTTCTAAATGCCACTAACGTCATGCTTATTTTTGTTCGTTTTTAATATCCTCCCTCTTTTTTTAATCAAACCCAGATTTGAGAGTATAGACTCATCACTTGTGACTATTAAAATGTTGATTTGGCTTTTGCTCGGCGTGATGCAGATATGACTGTGTGATGATGTTTTTCCATCAAAACAATAACAGCAATATGACCAGCCAGGCTAACTGCGCTGATCTAATCAGTCTCACGATCTGTTTTCTTCCGGTACTGTCGTTGAGAAGCGGACTCAGTTAACTCAAATAAGCTCCAAAACACCTCAGCTCAGATATTAATCCCTCCACATGTTCAAACAGAAGGAGGAAGAGAAGGAGGGAGGAAGACAGAAAATGAGAGAGATAAAGGTAAACAGAGGAGGCGCAGATGATGAAGAAAGAAAATGAGAGAATGATACACATCAGATGAGACAGAGAGGGTTTTTATAAGCAGATTGTGTAAAAGTTCTACAAAACAAAACTGTAAAAACTATAATTTAATGGTTTTGTATTTGGCAGAGTATTATCATTTCCATAAACTGCAGTTCTCAATGACTATTAAAAAGCATTGCACCACACATTTTCATGATGTTGCTATGACAGGTGGTGACACCAGATGCATCAGCAAGTATTTACTATTTTTCATGAAAATAATTTAGAACCTCTTTTGCATTTTTTTAAGCAATGACATATTGCTTAACCCCACTAGCATTGATAATTTTATGTTATATGTTTTATGTATATATATATATATATATATATATATATATATATATATATATATATATATATATATATATAATATTTGTATTTTATTAATAACGATATGAAAAAATTATATAAAAATATGTCTATTAATGATAAAACATTCAAAAATAAAAAAATACATTTTACATTTTCTTTTTTAATATTTTTAACAAATTATTAATCTGAATTTTCTGAATCATTACTCCAGTATTCAGTATCGCATGATCTTTCACAAATCATCATTCTAATATGCTTGTTGCATTGTTGCATTCTAATATGCAATGTTGAAAATAATGGTTAGAGTGTGTGTGTGTGTGTGTTTTCACTGCCCTGTGTCTGTGTGTGAGCACTTTGGATGGTTTAAATGCAGAGCTCGAATTCTGAGTATGGGTCACCATACTTGGCTGAATGTCACGTCACTTTCACTTTTCACTTTATTATTATTATTAAATGGAAGGCTTTATTATAAATCGTTTTGTATAATTTCCACCAGAATGTTCTGCACGCCGTGAACAGGTGTTTTGCATCATTGTTGTTACTATATTGTGTCTTAGCAAATGTTTACACCTACCATAGAATGACTTAGAAAACGAGACGATGGGTATGAGAGAGATGAGCTGAGAGCGAGCAGCTGGACTCTCGAGCTCTTGTCACCTGAGCTGTATGTGTCGTCCTCTCAGCCCCAGCAGCTCTAATTGATGATGTGGCGTCTCAGTCATGCTCTTCGGCCAATCTGCCGCCTCACAGATGGCTCTGTTTGGGCCACATGTGAGAGCCACTCACTCAATATTTGCTTCTAGAGAAGGTGCTGGCTTATTTTAATAATGCTCCGTGTTTGGTCGGCATGAATTAGATACACATGGGATGTACATACAGGTGGCTTGCTTTGCATGAGCCCCTTTTCAGCACCCAGCCAGATACGTTTTAGACAATTGCCATGAATCTGATGTTATACAGACATGTGGCATTGGTTGGACTTAATATTATCATGTCCATTTGTACATGAGTGTGACAGTTATTAGAAACTAACGGTTACAGTTTATAAAGTTTTAAAACAATTATATTTTTCTTACACAAATGCATTGCTCCACTTCATAATGCATTTATTATCTCCCAGAGCAATGTGGAGTACTTTTTATGATGGATGAATGCACTTTTTGGGGCTTCAAAATCTCAACCCCCATTCACTTCCATTATAAAGCTGAGAAGAGCCAGGATTTTTAAATATAACCCCTTTTACATTCTTCTTAAAGAAGAAAGTCATATACACTAGGTTGGTTTGAGGGTGAATAAATCATGGGCTAATTTTAATTTGTGGGTGGACTATACCTTTAAGGACATTCAGATAATTTACCTGGGAAAATTTACCTTTTTTTCAATTTTTTCTTAATATAACATTTTTATATATATAATAAAATTAGCATTTGGACTATAGCTTTTGAAAAGTATTTTCATTCATGTTCATGCTGGTATACAGTATATATATATATATATATATGTATATACACACACAGTATGAAGAGTTCAGCTGCAAAAGCTTCAGTGTAATTTGGCATTTTCTTCTAAAATGATAATTTTTTATGAGGCGCCTATTTGTAGGTTCAGTATTTTCACTTTAATGGCAATGAATAGGCTGTTTTCATTGCCATTAAAGGGAAATGGCTGAACATAAACAGGAGCCTGAGAAAAATGCTAATTTTAGAAAACAATTTAAAATGGCACTTAGAGGCGTTTGCACTGATCATAATATATTTTAAAAACTTTACTTCTCTTGTACTGCATTTTCTTAAATATGTATTTTGACTTTTTTTTTTCTCGTTTTAAGTGTAAACCTAACTAAAGATTGTTAGATATATACTTAAAAGAAGAAAAACTGAGTAAGAAACATACACTTTGTTGAAAGGGATAGTACACACAAAAATTTAATTTCTATCATTATTTCCTCATATTGTTCTAAAGCTATTTAACTTCTTTCAGCTGTTGAACACAAAATAATATATTTTGAAGAACGTTGGTAACAGTTGATGGACTCCTTTTGGCTTCCATAGTATGGAAAAAGTTCAATGGGAACCATCAATCGACCTGGTTTCACATCTTTTATGTTGAATAGGATAGATGGAAGGATGGATAATGGTTTTGTTGGTGTAGGTTAGGTCATGTCATAACAAACAGGTGTCTGGATCAGAGCATGTTTTCTGTTGTGATGTCCTCATAAAAAAACCTGATTAACGGCTAGTAATCAACTTAACACCTGTCTCCCACCTGCACACAATCCAGCCCATATCGCAGGGCTCAAAGCAAGCAACACGGCTAATTCATTTTAAGACATCAATTGTGTTTATCAAATTTCACATTTAAATGAACACTACAGTCGCCACACTCCATCAAACACAGGTAGATCTCAATAAAACTGACCTTGTATCACTAACAGATATTCACAGCATCATTCTTCTTCCCTCAGAATGCGCTCTCATTCAGCATGCACTGCAATATCCTGATGGCATCTGATGTGCCTTTAATAGAGAATGATCTTACCACAGTCAGACAGCAGTCTCTGCTTAAGTAAACAGTATGTCAAAGGTATTACTTTGTGTCAGTAGGATCGCTGAACCTGCGCTCACCTTGTGTTCTCTGGCTTGTATGAATAAGGAAAAGGTTTGTGTGTTATGTTTAGCCTTATAAACACTGACATCATTTTACGAAATGTTGTAGACCAGCCATAGACCTGCAGCCTTTCAGATGGCAGCAAAATAATTTAAGCCTTATTCTAAAAGGCTTTCTGTGTGTGGTGGGTTTAGCAGTGCCCATAATTTCTGGGCTATATGAATATTAATTTTATATTAATTAATTTTGAATTTGATTTTGTACAATTATTTTTCAGGTTAAAATATCAGAAATTCCATAATATATATATATATATATATATATATATATATATATATATATATATATATATATATATAAAATATGCATTTACTTGAGATGAAAAGCTAATTACTGTATACAGTGCAACATAGCATAAGATATGAGGACTTATTTTCATAGATTGAAACTAATTGTTTTGTATTATGCAATTATTAACAACAACTGTGCTATTTTAGTATTATATGTTTGTTATAATATATACGTATATATATATATATATACAACTTTTTTAAAAAATTAATGTGCTTTTTTATCATTTTTTTTCTGTATATATTTCAATAATGCTCTAATATATATTTATTTCAGTTTTAGTTTTTTCAGTACTTCAGCTTATCTCAGTAGTTGGCAAGTTTTGTAAGTCATTTTTTTTTACGAATATTTATATTTTTTGTTATTTCATCATTGTTTCAGAGTTTGGAAATTTCTATTAGTGTTGCTTGCCAAATTTGAATAATAAGGGTTATAGATTTGAACAAACCCATTACCCCTAGTACGTACAACAGCAAGCCAGCAACACTAAACATATGAAACTATAATGATGAATCACTGAACAATTAAGCTCTTTATATTCAGACAGTACATGTTGGCTTGGTGTATTTCCTGTTAGCTGCAGGATATGTAAAAACAGTCCTTCTAATCTGGGTTTGTGAGCGTCTACAGTGTTTTTTTTCTCTTACTTATCCTGGATTTCCCAGAATATTTAATGAGAGCGCTGAGGCAATCTGGCGAGACTTGAGTCTACTGTCCATGTTAAAGACAAGTCTGCTGATTTGTGCCTAAGGGGACATTTTACACCAAAACAGCTCAGCGTCTCTGCTGGGTGAAGGCCACTTGAGACACACAGCGAGGGGGGATTGCAGGAAAAGACAGAAGGAGAGAGAAAAATACTACTGAATTAAAACTATAACCACAAATAATTGATGTTCTAAAGCCTGATTAGAGACTGTCTGATGTGAGATTTTTACATTTTCGGATGGAAATTTGTGTGGTGCTCGCCCAGGCAGAAGTCTTCACCATGATGCTAAGATGTGTGGGTGGTTGTCAGGGCATTGTTATGCAGTTGCTAAGTTGTTATCCAGTTGTTGTGCCGATTATTTAGGCATTGATACAGTATGTGCCTTGTAAAGGTGCTCTGGATGGCTACGTACTGACCAAGGTCGATATGAAACTCAGGTTGCACCAGAGCATTTAAAAAGCAGTGTTTAAGCTCTCAGTAACATGTATGTGCCACACACACAAAAAAAAAAAAAAAATATATATATATATATATATATTTTTTCTGCCAGTTGACACATTCCAAACATTACTGCATTACTGATTATTTTGACTTTTATTTTTTTACTTTCTTAATGACATCTCAGTTTTATTCATTTGATAACCGGCTTTAGTTTTGCAAACAGATGTATTGTTGAAAAAATGTCAGTGGTAATAAATTATATTTTAATAATAAATATTCAGGAACTGTATACTGTAAGAGCAAGAGAGTAATACCAACTGGGAAGTCTTATAATATAGAACATTTCAGTAGTGTCTAAGTTTTTAACCCAGTTATATGCATTGGTGATGCAACAGCTGTCCGGATATAGCTACTTAATATCAAATGAAGATTTTTACTTATAGTCAAGAGTCTTTTAAAAATATTTTAGTAGTTGTACTGGTTTAAATCCTGTTAGGAAATCATATTACTCAGCAAACACAGTCAGAAATGTTTTTTAACAGACTGAAACCTGAGTCCATTTTAGTATATCTAAAGTAAAGTTTAAATTGATCTTTTCTAGTATTTCGACTTGTTACTCCCCATTAAAATAATCAGAGGAGTTGGCATGGCTTCTCTTAAATATATAGATATTTGTCTGTTCTATCATTAAAAGGTATGGAAAAGTTTCACTACTTAAAAAAAAGTAGTAATCCACATTATTTAAGGCAACATGCAGAATGATTTACAAGCCAAAATGTAATACTTGTGGTTTGAGGTTTGTTTAGATCACTGACCCCAAGTATGAGAAATAGAAATAGTGATCTTGCCTGAGCACACAAGATATTATCACACAAAGAGACCGAAGCTGCTCCGTCCCTCGCTCACAGGAAATGCTGTAGACATGGGGGCTGGGGTGGCAGGGGATCCTGGGATAGCTTGAGGACTGGAGACATCTTGTGTCTGGCTTCCAGCTCCTACACACACCAGAGAGAGGGCTTAACCTCCTGCTGAGCTCTGCTGCCTTCGCATCCCACTCCAACACACACACGCAACTTCCACCCACATACACTGACAAACATCCTCAGCACACGCACAAACCCCCCTCCCACTCAAACCTTCCTTCCTAAACAGCACACGCTAACACACAAACACGCTCGCCATCCCACCAGGAAGAGAGGAGATGTGTGAATTATTTATCTCTGCTTCCCTAGTTTTCCAGAGTGGAACCTGCCAGAAGGTGCCCTGAACTGCAGAGACCTTTAAACCCACTCCACAGAGACGAGTGGATTAGCCAGCTGTGAGTCATAAGTGACAGCTGTCAGTCATCGAGTGCTCATTTAAATATTCTACAGTTCAGAACTCGTCCTTATGTCTGGGCTTTGTGCTTAGCTTTTTGAAATGGACAGTACTGGCAAAAGAGCTCAGCACACTGATTTTTTCTTTGACTGTATTTGAACATTTTCTGCAATTATTTACTCACCACTAATGTCATTCTAAACATGTGCCGTTTTTCCTTCTAACACAAATGGAGAAATTTGGAAACATGTTGGTTGTTTTGTGATGTAAGATGCCCCCATTGATTGAGCACATTGATTGACCACGCTCAGCCGCATCTCAATGCATTTATTGAGTGGTAATGCCATTATTCATCTTGTCTTTTCATCTCAACATCAACATTTTTCCCCCATCTGAACAGCTTTGAGGTTAAAGGAATAATTCACCCCAACATAAAAATTGTCATCATTTACTTACCCTCACGTCCTTCCAAATCTGTATGAGTTTTTTTCTTATGCTGACTACAAAAGAAGATATTTTGAAGTACCATACAATCGCTGGTCCACAGTAACTTCCATAGCAGGGAAAGAAATACAATGGAAGTCAATGGGACCAGCAACTGTTTGATTACCAGCATTCTTCAGTATATCTTATTTTATGTTCAACACAGAAAAGGCAACTCATACAGGTTTGGAACAAGTAAATGAGGGCAATTATTTTTTTTTTTTTGGGTTGAAGTGTTCTTTTATTTGTAAACAATTTATATAATAAGATGCTGTAATTTACATACATCGCTATTGCTATGTAATTTGTTGTTTGACCACATAGTCAAAAATTCAAATTTTACGGAATTAATGAAAATGTATGACAACTTTTTGATTTGTTGAAGTAAATATACCCTTAATATATTGGATGATGCATTCCACTTAGCTACTAACTAAGACTTGCATAAATTATACAGATGGAGCTTTTGTATCCTTTGAAGCTCTAAAATTCTCCATGCAGTTCTTATTGATTGTAACTGTGGACGAGAGCGACCAGTAGAATTCTGAATTTCTTTTTTTGTGTTCCACAAAAGAAAGAAAGTCAAACAAGCTTGAAAAGACATAAGAGCGAGTAGATAAGCACAGAATGGTGGGCTATTCCTTTAATAATAAAATATGAAGTGTTAGTGATGGATCTGTGTAGTCTGTGTTCTGATGGCTGGTATCACAGCTTTGCAGGAGCGGGAAAAACTGCAAGTTTGATGCGTAGGAGTGAACTGGCCTTCTCTCACTTTCTTCCACTGATTACCCCTGCACTCCAGCTCCCTGATACATCCATCTTAAGTCTTCTGCGCTGTCACAAGGCACGCACACATACACGCGCAGCATAAAGCACAGAACAAATGCACACACCAGCTCTGCAGCAGAACCTGTGAGCTTGCTGTCAACATTGGCAGCTGCCTTGTAAGGAAATGTTCCTCATAAGTGATCAGCATGAACCCTCTGAACTTGAATTGCTTTGAGTAGAGTTTGAGTTTATTGTGTTGCTAAGCTAATGACACAATACTCCATTAAGGATAAAAACACATGCGTATTGTTAAAAGTCTGGAGTTGGTAAGATTTTATAAAATTATATTTATACAATTTTAAATAACTGACAAAAATGCTGTAAAAACAGTACAATTTTGAAATATATTTTTAGTATTAATAATATATATATATTTTTGATTAAATGTAATGTATTGCTGTGATGGAAAGTGAATTATCAGCATCATTACTCATTCTAATATGCTGATTTTCTGCGCAAGAAACATTTCTTATTACTTACTGAGAATATTTCTCTCAACTCATCTGCCATCTTATCTATATATAATTATAATTATGCCGATTTTTAATAAAAAAGGCCTTTAAATGTGAAGTGCACCTATTTTTTCTATCCACATATTTTTATGCAAATTTCACTGCACAGCATCTGTTTCTTTAGTCATTCGAAAATGTCAAAAAGCCAAAGTCTGTGGTTTGGTATAATTTCCTCCCAGAACCATCTCACAAGACGGGAATATGCCTATGAACACAAGATAATGTGACAACATTTATTACATTTATTATATAGGTAAAAAATGATGCAGCAACTTTCATTTTTTGTACTGATATTTGGTGCCAGTTTACCAGAAAGTAACAATTTTGATCTGTTGCTGTATTAGCAAAAATTTTTATGCGATTATTCCATTCGTTACTTCGGATGGAAACATAGCTCATGATGGCTTAAAATGCTGCCTTGGTAGGCGTCTCGCAAGTTTTGGAACAGAGCTGCAGTCAGAAACACAGGCTATAGCAGCACTACACCAACTGCATCACAAACACAGCTCTGTTATAGCTAGGGAATAAAAAGTGTAACGCACATAGACTCTCATACTCACAGATGGTTAGTACAGTATGCCACATTTCACCCTGTGTGTATTGTCACACTAGAGCTCTGTTGCTCAGCCTCGGTTGCTTCTGAAGCAAGAAGAGTAAGAGCAGATGAGTGCTTCCTGTGGAGAAGGGTAGTGAGGTTGAGAGCAGGCGTCTGTGCAGGGCCGTAGGGTCAGGCAGATACTGGACTTTACCAGCGGGAACCCTAAGACATACAGCGGCCCTCTAAAACACGGTTTACATACCTTACACACTCTGTGCTGAACACACAGCCACTACAGAAAGCCTGCAGTATCAGCGTTGACCACGTACAGAGGGCTCAAAACAAAGGGTTTGTTAGGAATTTCATGCTATAATATTTATTATACTATTTCTGCATTGTGTGCACTAGAATACGAACTTGTGATGCTTTGTGATGATTCATACTAAAAACAGTACATTGTACCCTGTTTTTTATGTGTGTAGGGAACTGATGTTTTATAGAACAATGACTACTGTTTCAGTTAATGTCCTGCACTGATTAGGATCAATGCATATAATTGGGCCACTTTTTCTGAAAAATGAGCTAGACATTTTTATTAAGATTAAAATGCAAAATAACCATGTGTACTAAATGTTATAAATAGACACTGTCGCTGAATTAAACATGTAAAAATAAGATACTACAGTTTAAAATGTTTATCATTACATACTGCATATTCTTTCATTATGGAAGCACTTTGTTGGCCAAATTGAATTTGAAATATAACATGCAAACTGCCAATGTAGTATGTAAACAGACGAAGCAGAATAGGAAATGGCAAAAGCAAATGAGATAATTGAATTGAATTGTCATGTTACATTGGATGTTGCTCATATGAATGTACGAAATAAATATCTATTAAAATACAGGGATACAATGCCATTATTGTATATTACAATTTCATGTGTTACATGTGTTAGTGTTAATTTGAGTGTTGGAGTTTTAATTTCTCTAAAACTACTTAATGGCCCCAATATTATATATAAACAGTAGAATAGTACTAAAATTGTATCCACTGTACAGTATAATTTATGTTAGTGTTCCGTTTTATTACAGGTAATCTCAAAATGGCTTAATATTGTCTGATTTATCAGTCTGGACAATACATCATCCTATAACTATGTGAATGCATCTACTACATATGTAGTTGGTGCAAAATTATGTACATTAATTTTTTTTTAAAAGTCATGTTGTTAGCCATGTTGTTCCAAACTTATTAGTCTTTCTTTTTATTCTGCTGAACGCGAAATAATTCTGAAGAATGTTGGAGTCGAAACAACTCTGGCATTTTATGGATCCAAAAATCTGAGACATGTTCCAGAATATCTTCTTTTATGTTCCACAGAAGAAAGAAAGGCTTGGAGCGACATAAGGGTGAGTAAATGATGATGACAGAATTGATATGTTTGTGTGAACTTTTCCTTTAAGTGTCCACAGACAGAAGGAACATTTGCACATTTACGGCCAGCCTTAAAAACCCAACAAACTCCTCCGTCAGCTTTTCAAAGCTCTTATGCGCACTTATACTTTTACACGGCCCTATTTAACCTGCATTGTGTAGAAAGTCTGAAATGCTTCCCATTTGAGTATCGATTGTGCCTTGAGCCTGCCTGCATTAGATCCGTGAATCGGTCCTGCAGGAAACAACGCTGTCCACAGGGGTTATCGCTCTGACTAAAGCAGGCAGCAGAGGTCAGCACCCATTGACAGCACTGTCACAGTGGAGCTCGCTTTCTGCGGTTGGGGATCAGAAGCAAGAGGTCAATAAATCCGAAACGACGGCGGTCTGCAAGCTTTAGAATGCTGCATTCACCAGACAACAGATTTGAAAGACAACAGCGTTTATTTCTATCAAACCTCGGAAGGTTATGTGACGCAGCGTAAAAGCATGTGGCGCTCAGATGGGAAGTGAGCTGGGAGCGGCTTTGTTTTTATGGCTGTTTCTCAAAACCATAATCAAAATGGCATGACATCCATGATCTATTTTGGGACGGCCATGTGTCTGGTCGACCTAAAAGGAAATTCCCACTGGAAAATATTATTGAGAGGTTGCTCTTTCATCGCTCAGGAGATAAAAATGTAGTCTTCACAGCATAGCTAAAATTATTTGATCTTGGAAAAAAATCAGCGAATTTAATGAGAAATACTTGAGTACATCTTGAAACGTTTCCCACATCTCATCTTTTTAATAGAAATGGATAAGACTTTTTTTTTTTTTTGATTTATACTAAAATTCATTAAATTGATAAAAGGTGACCATAAAGATTTTTAACACTGAGAATAATAAGAAATGTTTCTTCTTAAGCAGCAATATGAAAATGTGAAGACTGGAGTAATGATGCTGAAAATTCAGCTTTGCATCACAGGAATAAATTACATCTTAAAATATATTTAATGGAAAACACTTATTTTAAATTATAATAATATTTCACAATTTTACTGACCATTTTTGACCAAATAAATGCAGCTTTGGTGAGCATAAGATGCTTCTTTCTGACTTTGCTGTTCATTTTAATTGCATGTCAACAATTTCTCAGAACCTGAGACAAGTAAACCTCAGTTAAATCTCCTGAGCTATGAAATAGCATCTGCTGAGCTTTTGGATTCATCTTGACACATCTGAACACAGTTTGAGACCTCAGATCTCTTCTGAATTAGTAGAAGATAGACCTAAGATTACTAGGAGTCTTTTTTAGGAGAACATCTGAGAATCTTGTGATTAGCCAAAAGTCTACTTATGCTCTACATTTAATCTTTTCCATTTAAGGGAAGCAATTGAGATATTAAAAAGATCTCATTTACGATTTTATTCCCCCCAGCTGCTTCTGTCATTATATCCATGACTGAACTATGAACTCTGATGAAACTCCCTTTGTTTTTCATACTGAAACTAATATCTGTGTAGTCTAGTGTCTTTGTTCGACTCTACGATGTCTGCCCCAGCGTCACCCCGGGCACAATAGTCAGTAAAGCCATCAAAGAGTTTGTGGGGTTAAACACCCGCCTGGCATTATCCACACTAAAGATGCTAATGCCATTGAAATAGCCAGATCCATGAATGTAAATCTGGATTACTGGCTAAAAGGATCAAATCCCTGTCAGCCCTAATCGAGGATGATTTCTACTGATGAGCATGGCGCAAATTAAAGCTCAGAAGAAGAAAATGCACACTTAACCTGCGGATGCCACTTCACAGCAGGCTTAGTGATGGAGATGACAATCTCTGTGTGTGTGTGTTTGCACTAATGGAATAAAACACTTCCGTACTTCCAGTCAGGATGTTCTTGTGTACCAAAACATTGAAGATTATGATTCAATTACCCTAAACTTACATACTGTAATGTCACCATGGTACAGATGTGTCAGATGTTCCTTTGAAATGTGCCACTGAAAAGGTATTTAGGTGTACAAAGCCATGGTTTTAGATTGTTACACTATGATGGTACTTTGGATTTTATTGTGGATTGATGGTATTGTATGCCATATTACCCCAAAATAAGGGTTTTACCATGGTTAATGTCCAGAAAAACACAGTAATACTGTACTGTGTAACTGAAAAAAAAAAAAAAAAAAAAAATCAAGAGGTAAAATTGTATATACTTAAAACTGTTCAATGTACTTAAAAGATTGCAATGATAAATCTATTTTCTAAATCTATGCATAACTTTCTTTAAATTATCTTTTATTTTTTATTTTTCATTTTTGCAATTTAAGTGTAGGTTTTAGTAATTTTTTATGGACTTTTGCTCTTTTTATTATTTTGTTAATAATTTATATTTATCTTTCATTTTTTTGTTTTTAGTTTTAGTAATTAAGGCACTTCAACCTATTTCTTTTAGGATTTTTAAATATTATTTATATAGTCTACTGTAATGAGAATTTTAATAGTTTAATATATATTTTTATTTTTCTATATTTTATTTTTATTATGGTTTAGTATTTTTTTTTCATTTGTATTATTTTTATAATTTGAATTTATTTTTTCAATTTTTTTTATTTCATTTCCATTTTAAGTAAGTTTATTTATTTTATAATTATAATTTGATTTTTTGTTATTAGTGTCTTTGTTATTAGTTATTTGTGTTATTATTATATTTTACTTTTCTATTATCTTTAATTTCTTTCCTTTTCAGTTTTAGTACTTCATTTATGGCAAGGCACCATTTGTTTATTTTATTTTTAATTTTTAAATGTTTTTCTTTTTTTCTTTTAAAATTTTAGTTTAAGTTAACCAAAACAACACTGCATGTTGTTCATAGCATGGTTATTCCTTGAGCTGAAAAATATGCTGTCTACAGTAAGTAGCGATATATGATGCTTATAATTGTATAAAGCTGCATACTGTGTTTCTCCAGGAGAGACATCACGTGTTCAGTGCAAACTAAACTGTCTTCTATCATTTGAAAATGGCTTCTGTGATGAATTGTGTAGAAACATGCATCTGTGAATTTCAATTTATTTATAGCATTTTTCTCTCAGAAGGCTTTGACAGGTTACCATAACCACCATAGACACCAATATTCAGAATACTGGATGAGTTTTTCAGTTGCTGATTAATAAATCTACCCTTCCCAGTCCCAGTATGTGGTTGGATCCATGCTTTGACACGACAGTATCGCCTACACACCGCAGCTCACTTTGCTGTACTGTGCAGCACTTCTTTTTTCATAGATAAGTGAAAATTCCTGAGACTAGGAGCAATGCAATATGACAGATGCCTGTCAAAGAAACAACTTGTGACACGTGGCAGAGCTGAGTCATTTACAACGACGCCTCGCTCACTCACCTTTCAGTTCTCAAAGTCAGACGTCTGTAGGTTGCTTGAGGAGAAAGATAAAAATGAGAAGACACCCCCCTCCTATGCCAGTATTTCCATATATAAAGCATTCTTGGTCTTTGCGGGTGGCATATGCAAATGTCTGCCATACGCACATGGTCAAATGGCTTGGCGGTTATCAAGCTCACTAATACAAGTGGTTCATTTAGAAATGCAATTACATAGGTGCATGAAAGCATATCTTGTACATAGGTCTGGAATAGGGTTCTTATTCCCTGTGCTTTGAAGCAGGTAATTTCCTGACATGTGGGGTTATGGTTTTCTTCAAGGGTTTGTCGTACTATCCAAAGTCACTGAGTGTCGAAATAGAGTATTCTCAGCTCGGAAAAAGACATTCTCTTGCTGTATCTCTCGGTTTGGTTATCTATCCCAGCAGACCTTCACCTCACTGACCGGGCTGGAGGGTATCTGAACTATTGCTGTCTTTTCTAGGATGTTCCTACTTTAAAGAAATAGTTCATGAACATTTTCTGAAAATGTACTTACCCTCAGGACACCCAAGATGTAGATGTTTTCCTTCATTGGAAGAGATTTGGAAAAATTTTGCATTACATCACCTGCTTACCAATTTGGGGCATTCGTGGCCTATAGTCTCGCGTAGCCAGAGCTTCAGACTGAAGGTCTGGAATTCATGGCAGCTTTCATTGGCCAAGGCCTGCCCACGAGGCCATGTGACCGACATATCACACAACCAATCACTGTTTGTTTCGTTCATCATCACATTTCGAGGCATGGAAATGTCGCCACAATAACAGACCAGTGTGTAAAACTCTCTGACATATTTTAAAGATTCCATGTCGCAAACTTTAAATATTTCACATACTTTTGAAAATCCATTGTTTAGTTGATCCTGATGAGCCCTCGTCATCACAGTTGTAAACACGGCGGCTTTCTTCCTTCGTGAAGGGGTTGGGATCACCGTATCTTTGTTTCCAGGTGGAACTTTAAAGAATGCGACACAAACATCTCATGAAAAACTGTAGGAATCAACCAATCCGATGAAGTGTTTCCACTTTTGTGTCCCATATGCATCAGATGTTTAGCCAACGGTCCTTGGGTCCGTGAGTCTCTGGTTCTGTGGCTGAGACTATTTGAGGCTTAATGGTTCCTTTCCTTGCCTTTCCTTTCCTTTCCTTTCCTTTCCTTTCCTTTCCTTTCCTTTCCTTTCCTTTCCTTTCCTTTCCTTTCCTTTCCTTTCCTTTCCTTTCCTTTCCTTTCCTTTCCTTTCCTTTCCTCCAATGGATGCTCTGCAGTGAATGGGTGCCGTCAGAACGAGAGTCCAAAAAGCTGGAAAAAAAACAATGCAATAATCCACAAGTAACTCCAGTCCATCAGTTACGATCTTGCAAAGTTAAAATCTGCGTGTTCTTGATAAATCCATTATTATGACATTTTGAACTCAAAATCTAAATATGAGTCCTCTATCCATAATATTGCTTTCTTCAGTGAAAAAGTATTCTTGTCTGAATCAGGAGAGAAATATGCACAGAACAAGCAATGTTTACAAGTGAAAACAAAACAGTTCGAAACAAATGTGTTGGTGGATTTTGATGTGAGAGAACAACAGGTGATGGGCTTTTTTATCGAAGGAGGCGTTATTATTTATTACAGACTGGTATTTTGGACAGAAGCCAATGTTTAAAGTTAAAGTGTTAACTGATGGACTGGAGCAGTGTGGATTACTTGTGGATGAAATGTAAAATGTAAATGTGATGCTGGACCAGATGCTGGGACAATTTTTTGAAATTGAGATTTATACATCAACTGAAAGTTAAATAAATAAGATTTCTATTTATATATGTTTTACAACTATTTGAAAATCTGGATTCTGAGGGTGCCAAAAAATCTAAATACTGAGAGAATTGCATTTGAAGTTGTCCAAATGAAGTTCTTAGCAATACATATTAATAATCAAAAATTATGTTTTGATATATTTACAGTAGGAAATTTACAAAATATATTCAGTTAACATGATCTTTACTTAATATCCTAATGATTTTTGGCATAAAAGAAAAATCGATAATTCTGACCCTTATACAATGCTTTTTTGGCTATTGCTGAAAATATACCTGATGACTGGTTTTGTGGCCCAGGTTCACAAATGTAGCTAGCTGTTTGGAATCTCATTCTGACGGCACCCATTCACTATAGAAGATTCATTAGTGAGCAGGTGATGTAATGCTACATTTCTCCAATGTTTTTTTTATTTATTTTTTTGATGAAGAAACAAACTCATCTACATCTTGGATGGCCTGAGGGTGAGTACATTTTCAGTAAACTGAAGTCTGAAATTCCTATATTCACAATCTGTAACAGGATTAACACAATGCAATGGTTTAAGGTTAGCAATGATAAAAAACCTTTGGTAAACAGAGCCACATACTTTGTATCAGGCGTAATAGCTCGAGAAACAGCCACTGTGAAACTCATTTGGTGATCACAAATCTAAATAGATGTGGAACAATATTGTATATGTCAGTTACCACCCTTGACCCGAGGTAAACTCTTTATTTCAGGTGCAAATAGCACCATTTCCTTTGAATGACCCGGACTTGTTTGCTTTTCTACAAAAATAAAAAATAACAAATACAACCTCGGACACACCGTTGTTTAAATAAAACATAATGCGAACCCCATTAAGTCTCCAAAGCTATAAACATCTGTGCAATAAAATGTTCCTCTGGGGAAATTTATCTTAGTTGTCATAAAGTACTGTTAAAATGTGCACATTTTCCAGTTGTTTCTGAGAGCAGAGAGGAGCGTAGTGAGTTTTGCTCCCTGTCTGCCCACTCACAGTCCAAGGTGACAAGCCAATATCCTCCTCCTCAGACGGCCCTCTTCCCTGACCTAGATTTCTCACAAAGCTCTAGGAAAGCCCACATACATGTTCACATGTTCTTGTGACATCCACGCACTCGTGCATGCACACAATGATTTCCTTGCATTGTCAGTAAAATACTCAAGAGACTTGCATAAGCGTGAATGCAAGCGAGTGCATCTGCGCACACACATTTACCTTTAAATTCCATCTCAGTACTGGCAGGGAAAGTCTCCTTCAATGATAATATTCCCATTTGAGAGGAGACTGTCTACCAGTGGAGGAGGAGGGTGACATATATGGAGCGCGTGTAGACGACAGTCTGTTAAATATTCATGATTGTGCACTTGCGGCTTGACATGTGTACGGCAGATGCTCACCGCGAGTATGTGTGTGTGGGTATTCACGTGTGGGCGGTGTTTGTGTGTGTGTGTGTGTTCTTGTAGGTAAGGAAAGGCCATGGTTGCATTGGGTTGGTGTGTGTGTGTGTTTGTTGTGCATCTGTGCGGAAGCTAAATAGATTTTGGCTGGTACACCTGTTTGTCGTGATGGTACACATTAGGGGAAATACCGTTTTATATATTATCTAATACCGATAATATATAATTAGATAATATATATCTAATTATATATTATCTAATACCGTCCTACAGGCAGAAACTAAAATCAGCTAAACCTGTATCAAGGACTGTAAAAAGATGGACTAATGAAGCAGAGCAGGATTTACAATCTTGTTTTGACCTCACTGATTGGAGTGTTTTTGAAGCTGCTGCCACCGATCTGGATGAACTCACAGAGACCGTAACATCATATATCAGTTTCTGTGAGGATATGTGTATTCCTACAAAGACTCAACTAATTTACAATAATGACAAACCGTGGTTCACTGCAAAACTCAGACAGCTCCGTCAGGCCAAAGAAGATGCTTACGTGAAGGGGGACAATGTCTTGTATAAACAGGCTAAATACACATTGGAAAAGGAGATCAAAGTGGCAAAGAGGAATTATTCTGAAAATATAAGGACTCAGTTCACTTCCAACGACTCCGCATCAGTGTGGAAAAGTCTAAAGAACATCACCAATTACAAGACACCAGCCCCCAGCACCGTAGAGAATCAACGACTGGCAGACGATCTGAACGAGTTTTACTGCAGGTTTGAAAGAACACCCATCACCTGCCCTGAACGCCTCCCCACACAACCATTCACACCCTTCACAACTCCTGCAACCAGCCCTGAATGCCTCTCCAAACTACCGTTCACACCATTAACAGCTCCTGCAACCCATCCTGAACACCTCTCCAATCAAGCACTCTCACCATTAACACCTCCTGCATCCCCCCTCTCCCCCACACCTGCAATTCAGATCAGCGAGGATGCGGTGCGCCAGGTCTTCCGGAAGCAAAAAAGGAAAAAAGCACCAGGCCCAGATTGTGTTACACCAGCCTGTCTGAAATCCTGTGCTGACCAGCTGGCCCCCATCTTCACACAGATCTTCAACAGATCGCTGGAGCTGTGCGAAGTCCCATCATGCCTCAAACGTTCCACCATCATCCCCATCCCTAAGAAACCCAAAATTACAGGACTAAATGACTACAGGCCTGTGGCTCTAACGTCTGTAGTCATGAAGTCATTTGAAAAACTGGTGCTGGCCCACCTGAAGGACATCACTGGGCCCTTGCTGGATCCTCTTCAGTTTGCCTACAGAGCAAACAGGTCTGTGGACGATGCAGTAAACATTGGACTGCATTATGTTCTGCAACACCTAGACAGACCGGGGACTTATGTGAGGATCCTGTTTGTGGACTTCAGCTCGGCATTCAACACGATCATCCCAAACCTCCTCCTGCCCAAACTAAATCAGCTCTCCGTGCCCACCTCCGTCTGTCAGTGGATCAACAGCTTCCTGACAGACAGGCAGCAGCTAGTGAGGCTGGGAAAATACACATCCAGCACCCGTACAATCAGCACCGGAGCTCCCCAGGGCTGCGTTCTCTCCCCACTGCTCTTCTCCCTGTACACTAATGATTGCACATCTAAGGACCCCTCTGTCAAGCTCCTGAAGTTTGCAGATGACACCACACTCATCGGCCTCATTCAGGACGGTGACGAGTCTGCTTACAGACAGGAGGTAAAAGAGCTGGCTGTCTGGTGCAGTCTCAACAACCTGGAGCTTAACACGCTCAAAACAGTGGAGATGATCGTGGACTTCAGGAGAAACCCCCCTGCACTCCCCCCACTCACCATCATGAACAGCACTGTGACTGCAGTGGAGTCATTCAGGTTCCTGGGAACCACCATCTCTCAGGACCTGAAGTGGGACATTCACATTGACTCCATTGTGAAAAAGGCCCAGCAGAGGTTGTACTTTCTCCGCCAGCTGAGGAAGTTTAACCTGCCACAGGAGCTGCTGAAACAGTTCTACTCCACCATCATTGAATCCATCCTCTGCACTTCAGTAACTGTCTGGTTCAGCTCAGCTTCTAAATCTGACCTCAGAAGACTACAGAGAGTAGTCCGGACTGCTGAGCGAATCATCGGTTCAACTCTCCCATCTATTCAAGAACTGTACTTATCCAGAGTGAGAAAAAGGGCTGTCAAAATCACTCTGGACCCCTCACATCCAGCACACTCCCTCTTTGAACTGTTGCCATCTGGTCGACGCTACAGAGCACTGAGCACTAGAACGACCAGACACAGGACCAGTTTCTTCCCTCAGGCAATCCATCTTCTGAACAGCTGATAATAATGGCGAACACACTACACTTTATATTTATATGCACACACATTTTATTTATCTAACACACATACTTAGTATACACTTAATTTTGCACACAATATATATGTACATACATAACTTCACTTTGTAATATACCTGCCTACAATTGTCATTTGTATATTGTCATTCACTGTCTACATATTTGTATTTTTATTCTTTTATTATGTGTTTTATGTTCTGTCGCTGTCATTCTGTTGTACTGCGGAGCTTCTGTCACGAAAACAAATTCCTCGTATGTGTAAACATACCTGGCAATAAAGCTGATTCTGATTCTGATTCTGATTCTGATTCTGAAAATGAAGGGGTTGGAAGGTACAAAATGGATGTGGGTAATGCATGCGCTCTTTACTCAAGCAACATAATGGAAAAGTGTATTCATCACACTGTGACTCCAGCTAAAAGTTTGGAAACAAGACTAAATTTGGCTGATAGGAAAAGTGCCTGTTGTTTTCATGTTTGTGATTTGGGTTATGGTGAATAATTTTTGTGCAAGGTTTAAAATTGCAACAGTGCATGTTTATGTAGTTATTTATTTATTTTTAGGGACAAAAACATATTGTGGAAGCTGTTCAGAGTGCTGTATATCAGTAACTACTGTATGACATATATATGTTTTTTATCATTATGTTTGCTGAAGCCCTTTGTGGGCGCTGGCCCCCTGCGTGAGAACCACTGCTTTAGATTTCATAATTTAAAATGCATATAATTTTGAAATCAGTGTTAATATATGCAGTAGGTCTGACCGTATGCCCAGCTAAAGTGTTATGTGTGTTAAAAGAAGTGTATGCTTTTGGTATCAATAGCTTTTTTTTTATTGTGTGTCCATTCAGAATTGGCCTTTAAAAATTAATCTATCCTGAGAAAATCCACTAGCATATAGTAAAAGTGGGACAACAATCATGTGTCTCTCTAATAGGTTCTATAGCCATTGCAGCTAATATAAAACAAAGTCTAATTTGATGCTTCTGACTGTGGTAGGCTGTGGTGCCACAGTAATCCATCATCAAGACTGTAAATCAAACCCTGATGGCTGTTATCGATTCACATCAAACATGACTCTGCAAATACTTCACGGTACATTTACACAGAGCCACACCATTCTTTTATGCTTCAGATCCCTTTTACTGTCGTTCCAGAGAATCACAAATTACTAATCAACTCCTGCTCCACTACTGATGAATTTGTATTTGTCTGCTTTATTCAACTGCATATTGCTTATACTGTAATTGTAGAAGTCCTTGCAGAGGCATATTTCAGTCTGGAGGAGGTCAAGGAACATTTTGTGAACTCCTAAAAAATTGCCAAGCGCTGCTCCATGCAGACTCTTGCTTCAGTATGTCCTTGAGGATAATTGCATCTTATTTGAGTAAGTGAATATTTGTGATGGAAGGTTGTTTGTGGTAGGTACTGTACCTACTGTACCTATCTCAGAAAAAAAAGATACAAAACTATCACTGAGGTGGCACCCTGTAAGGTACAAAAGCATAAAGGTACATCTTTGTACCTTGTTTACCTCTAAAAAGCACACATTATTCCTATCAAATAACACATTTCTGCTTCCTAGAATGCATTGAAGGCACAGTGAAGAAATTATTCCAGATAGATTAAAAATTGAGAAAACTACCATTTAAAATGTACAAGTCTCTAAATGTAATGCACTCTTTTTATATCAAAAGTATTGAAAAATCTTACTGACCCCAAACTTTGGAACGGTAGTGTATTTAAAAAAAAAAAAAATCTGTATTATTCTGTAGTAGTATTATGTTGTTATCTTAAAAACATGGTAAAATCAGATATTGAATATGTAATTGTGCTTGCCCTTCCCCATTTATTTTTCATTTGTATTACCTTTGCTGCTATCTAACACTTATTTAAAGTCAGTCTTTAAAAACTTTGGTTACACTTTAGATTAGGGAACCCTATTCATTTTTAGTTACAGTACTTGTTAGCATGCATATGACTCCCATTTTGGCTGCTTATTAGTATTTTAAAAGCACATAATGCCTTATTCTGCATAAACATATTCTAGTTGTCTTAACCTGACTCAATACCTAAACTTAACAACTATCTTACTTATTATTAATAAGCAGCTAATTAGGAGTTAATTGAGGGAAAGCTCTTAGTTAATAGTGAATACCTGTTCCCTAATTTAATTCACTAGAAAAGTGACTGATTTAATTATTTTATTTTTTTTTTTTCCGAGAAAAAATAGGGTAGTATTTATTGGTTATATTATTTATTGGTTTTCAGACATAACATGACCATATTTATCATTGTATCATACTGGCCAGAATATTCATATCGGTTTATTGCTAGTTAGGATGCTTCCTCGGAATGCAGCCCAGCGGCTCATCAGGTTTTGTAAAGCAGTTGTGGTATTGTTTCTTTGTACCCTTGTGTAAATATGAATGAGGCTTATTTTTATATTTTGGCCCACTAAAGCACACAAGCAATTATAGTCTCATTAGAACATGTCTTATGCTCAGGGCTTTGAAAGGGATGTGATGAGCCTGTATCAGCGGGGCTCTTCACCACCAGCAGAGAGCAATATCACACACGTGCAGTCGCTGGGGGTCAATACGACCCAGTCTTATCAGAACATGAAGAATAACAGCCCTGAGGTGAAACAATAGGGAAACAAGGAGTCATTGTTGTGTCCAAGTGTTTGAGGGTGAAGTCTGGGCCAGCAGGCTGTTAGTTGAGGTGTGAGAATCACCTTTGTGATGCTTCTCTGACTAAAACAGCTTCATGTGGTAGTTAGCTGGTTTCTAATAGTTCAGACTGGGTTTTTATGGTCATTAGGTGGTTTAGATGGTTAACCAGCTATAAACCACCAGCTGGAGGGTCTGGATTCAGTTTGACTGCTTGTTCAAGATCAGTTTGATCACCTTTTTAACTGGTGTATATATACTGGTATAGTTAAGTATTTTTATTCATTAGATTGGCTTTGTGCCCAAATCTGGTTTAATATTAAACTCTTATTTTACTGAATGTTAAGGTGTAAAAAAATAATAATAATTAACACTGACAAAAAGTTTACCATTTAAAATCTGACTGCCAGGAATGATATCTCTGTAATATTTGCATATTGAATCAAGATAGGCCTTTACTAATCTTGTGAGTTACGTCATTTATAAATAACGAGTAATTGTATTTGGTATAATTTGAAATATGGACTATATAATTATTCCTTTTTTTATTGCATGCGAAATAACATGCATGATGCAATTATTATGAATTCAAACATAAGCTTGTGACATTGTATTCACTTTGACTTCATTAGATTACATAAACATCTCTGAAAGTAGCTTCTAACTTTGTATACAAATGTATTTTGGTGCTCTAAACAAGTGGTGAAAAAGATGTTGTTAAAAGTTGTGGGTGATGTTGCCTTTAGGTAATTTGGCATATTTGAAATGTCAGGTCAGGTCAAGTGCATTGCATTATGGGATACAGTATTCCACACAGTTTGCATGTATGCTGCCCATTTTGATATTCAGATAAATAGTACAACAAACCCATACACTTTTGTATCTTATTTACAACATTTAAGTACATATCCTTATATGTAGCATTTGTACAATTCTGCTTACACACATAAATGTGTGACTAATGCAGAAAGATAGCAATCTATATTTGAGTTGGTGACTTTCTGTGTCTTTTTAAACCTAAATATACAACTTTTCTGCTGTACAAGCACTGGCATTTACTTTGAGGAATGCACATCTTGCTTTATGTTTGTTCTGTTTTCCACTATTACCATGAATCGTTCCACCAATAAAACTGCTTAGATTTTATAATAGCACTTCAGAAGGATTTCAAATTCCATGATATCATATGGATCAGGCATCATATCAGAGGCACAGCAGCCTCAGTTTCCCCATGCGACCCGTGAATCGGTGGTGCATGTGTTTGCAGCTCAAATCAGGCTCGTTTTGTGCGTCTTGAATTAGAAACAGTGTGCAGTGAGGTGTTCCGTCTGCCCATACATTCACACTGTTGAGAAAGTGTTAAAAACTCAACTGCTACAAATATTGAGAATATGGTTCAGGTTCCTTCAGACAGCGGACATTATTAGCATTAGATGAACACTGTGAGTGCTGCATAATACAATCGAGCGCCGCAAAAAACTCAATGGAGGAGAATGAATGTGCTGCTTTGTCTGTGTAATGATGTCCCTGCGCTAACCTCCACCTGTTCGGCTTTGGCGTATATCGTGTGATTGTGTGCAAGAGAGGAAGACAGGTGTGGGAAGAGAGAGAGAGAGAGCGGTAGACTAAAAGCTAATGATACCGTCAGCAGCCCTCGACTCTTTGAAGAATCTCCCAGCACTATGTGCTAGTGAAGTCGACAAATACTCCATCACTGTCAGCTCTCAAATTCACAGGGAAAGCCTGTTTCCTCCAGTCAACACAAATCTCAAAAAGCCCTTTTGTGTCTGTCAGTCTCCAACACTTTCATTTTGACAGGTAAACACAAGAAAAGGTAATAGACCCATGCTTGGGGGATACAAAGAGGAAATACCAGATCAGGTTTGCGTGGTCGCTAGTGTACATTTGGGATATTTTCCCTTTCCCATTATTGCATTTTTCTTTTACACATCAGAGGTATTTAAGCATTCATCTTATTG
The DNA here is from genome assembly GCF_023724105.1 of Carassius gibelio. Classification (NCBI taxonomy): domain Eukaryota; kingdom Metazoa; phylum Chordata; class Actinopteri; order Cypriniformes; family Cyprinidae; genus Carassius; species Carassius gibelio. Next base: position 6,156,967 of record NC_068396.1, read on the forward strand.
TGCCTTTGAACAGAAGTCAATTTAGGGAAATAACAGCAACATGAGAGAGGGGTGTATTCAAAATCTTAAATTGCAAATAAGAAATTTTAAATTGCTGGAAAATATTGCACTGCAAAAATACTCTGTTCTAAATTTCTATCTAATTTTCCAATTTGTTTATCAAAATCATTAGTATTCCGTAACATATAAAGACTTGTTTTTTTTATTTAAGTGTGTTTTATTTGCACAGGCAGACTTTTTCCTGTTTTTAAGTATAAACAAATGAGAACATTCTGCTTGTGCATTGACATATGAAATGTATGAAAACAACTTATTTGTAAGATAAAGTACAATCAAGTCTTTTGAGTCATCTGAGATTTATTTTATTATATACAAGAAAAATTCAGAGCAGCAGAATCTTTTAGCAAAAGTCTCCATTTGCTCTCCATTTAATCAAGGGAAACACCAAATATATCCCATTTGTGATCTTTTTTTTCCCACTGGGTTCCATTCCACAACTTTTAATGTAATTTAGTCGTTCACTATGTCGTGATTTAGTCATTCCATTTACCGTAGAAGATATTTTGAAGTATGCTGATGATGACAAATCAGTTTTGGTTCCCATTGGCTTCCATTATATATTGACCTTACAATGGAAGTCAATCAGATCTTTGGTTACTAGAATTCTTCAAAATATCTTCTTTTGTATTCCATTGAAGAAAGAAAGCCGTACAGGTTTGGGTTTTTTGGTGAACGATTCCTTCACTGCATAGCAATTACAAAGAGAAGCTAAACAACAGAAGCCCTTGCTTGTTTTCTGTAAACAACAATGGTCAATTCGAGCAAAGGCTTGTTTTATGCAAAATCTCAACGCAAATTTTAGTTCTTTATTTTCACATTATTTCATGTTTCATTGTTTGTGCAAATAGCTTCAATCACTCATCCATGTCTATTGATAATTACTCAGATGTTCATGGTACAATGTAACACATTTGACAAATTTTCTACGATTGCATGCTATATATACAATCATCATACCACCCAGGACTATGCCAGCGTAAATGATGAACTGTATTGTCATTCTCAACAAACCCCACCTGGGTCATGCAGGTCGAATTATATTGAGAGCTCGTTTTATTGCACAGTATCCCGCCATTATATTAGATGTTCCGCAGTGTGTTGAGACTCTCAAACCTGTAATTGCATTTTGACTAGTCCCACTGGCTGAAACCCAGCATCCGAGCTTTAGGATAATTGACTGGCTGTAATAAAGACGAATAAAACATCAGGAGAATGAAGGCAGTCGGAGCATGAGAAGAAAATAAAGCTGTTGGGTGTTTTGCTGTCAAAAAAACAAGTTGGTTTTCTCACGCCTCAAATGTATCTTTGTCTTGAGGGAGACTTGTAGACAAAAAATCTGATTAGTTGTGTTTGAGTTTATGGCAGTGCCTGGAATGTTTGCTTTGTCAAGGAATTATTTTCTCAATGCGTAAAAATAACACGCCTCACAATATAAAGATCCTAGAGGACAATATTTTAATGTTTAGTGGCTGATCGTTTAAAGCTCATGAGACTTAATGGAGATTTCTGTTATTTTGTCTCAGGTGTTTCTCCTGAAATTCATTAGGAGAAAGAAAAAATGTCACAAATGACCCGTAAAAGCATAGAGTTATACAATGAATGAAATAGAAGCTCAGGTCTTGTGAACAAATGAGAAATATTGGCATTTATATTGAGATTTCTGACTTTTGATGGCAGACTTGGCATTTGATGAATGTGAGCACAGTTTAAAATTGTTCAGATTTCTTTTGAAACTTTAGAAAACAAGTGAAATTATACTGGTCCTCTCATGAGGAAAAAAAAAATTAGAGGAGCTTTTGCCTCCATGTATTCTCCTTGTCAAAAAAAAAAAAAAAACTTTGGTAACTCACTTTCCTAATCAGAACAGATTTGGAAAAACAAATGTGAAACAAATAAACCATTAAGACATTTTTATTTTAAACTATTTTTGGCCATCCTGGAAACAGACTTGTTGTCCTTTGACATCAAAATCCACCGTCATATAAGTATAAAACCTTGGTGGACTATGCATATTATCTGTGCTCGATCTATCCATATTTCTCTCCTGATTCAGACATTATTACTTTTTCACTAAAGAAACTAATAGTGTGCACAGAGGACTAATATTGTAGTCAGAAGCAAAAGCTAGTTATGGTAGCACTTTTATTTTACAGTCCTGTTCCTCATGTACATACTATGCACTTATTATAGTAATTACAATAACTGTACTAACTCGGTAGTAACCCTGAACCTAACCCTACCCCATGTAGTTACCTTGTATTACCAGAACTTTCTTAGACAAATACACTGTAAGTACACTATAAGTACATGTTAGCACACGTACTGTAAAATAAAGTGCAACCGTTATAATATCTTGATGATAAATTGATTACAAAAAGAAATACGTTTTGGAAATGTTTGGACTCTGGCGGCACCCATTCATTTCAGAGGATCTATTGATGAGTGACGTACTGTATTGCTAAATTTCTTAAAATCTGTTCTGATGAAGAACACACTCATCTATATCTGGGATGGCCTAAGGGGAAAGTACACATTTTCAGCACATTTTCATTTCTGGGTGAAATATTCATTTTTTTTTATAGGTTATATTTTGAAATATGCTGTAATGGAAAACAGAACAAGTCAACGTTACGCCAGCTCAAGTCATTGGTTTTTTTTTGCAAACAGCAAGGGTCAGCTCCAGAGCAAAGGCTTGTTATACTCAAAATCTCAAAGGCACTGTAGTTTAAAAAGCAGTGACGTAAGCGCCAAGACAGAAAAATGGCAATAAAAGATTGTTTCAAGATTGAAGACACTTGAACCCAGAACATTCTCCTAAGTTAACAGTGAATGGTGGACAAACATTATTTGGACCAAAGGTAGCCTCTTTGACCCATATAACCTATGCAGGAAAATACTGACATAAGATTTTCCTTTCCAGTTGCTTGAATATAAAATGCCAGATTAAAATTCAAAGTTAAATAGCCATCTGGTGGGAGATTTGTGGTGAAGAGCAAGCGCTCAGTATGTCAGGAGAAGCAGAGTTAACAGAAGCCAGAGGCAACGTCCAAGTTTCCACACTGCAGCTGTTTTCTTGGCATTACAGATATTTTTTTAAGACTGTGGGGGATGCTGATGTTTGTGAGATCAAGGACATGTTTTTGCAAGATGTTTCATGACTATTATTGTATTCCTGTGTTGACACAACAATGAACATTCTGTCATTTACACATTTAAGTTTTTGTTGTTTTTAAAGAAATTCATATTTTATTCAGCAAGGGTGCATTAACTGAATCAAAAGTGACAGTAAAGACTTTTATTATGATACAAACATTTCTATATTTCAAATAAATGCTGTTATTTAGAATTTTCTATTCATCAATGAATTCTGAAATAAAATGCATCATGATTTCCCCAAAAGTATTAAGTGACAAAATTGTTTCCTACGGAGCCCTGCACATGGCATGCAGGATTAAAATAGTAGGCTCAGTTGTGTGCACAATTTACTAACTTGATCCCTCAATTTATCAGTTGTGTGCAAAATTTCCTAATTTGTTCCCTCGATTTATAAATTGTGCAAACAATTTAGAAATCGAGATAATTAATTAATAAATTGTGTGCATGTTTTAGCAAATCGAGGGAATAAAACAGTCATCGTTTGCACATTTGAGTACACTGAGGGAACGAATTAGTCAATTGTGTGCACTATTTTTTTTTTATTTTTTCTTGAATGTCATGTGCGGGGCTCTGTAGTTTTCAACATTGATAAAAATAACATTTTTTTTGAGCCGCAAGTCTGTATATTAGAATGATTTTTGACAGATCAGACACTGAAGACTGAAAATTCAGCTTTGCATCACAGGAATAAATAAGGCTGTTTTGAATTTTATAAAAATTTGACTAAATATATTTTATATTTGATCAAATAAATGCATTGATGCGTATCATATTTTTCTTTTAAAAAAGATGAGAGAATCATATTGAACCAATAAAAATAAGTAAATAAAACAATATATATATATATATATATATATATATATATATATATATATATATATATATATATATATATATATATATATATATATATATATATATATATATATAACAATAATAAATCGATTTTTTATTTATTTTTTTAAAAGGTGTAGATTCGTTTTTAAACAACTAGAAACTGTTTTATTTTTAATGGAAAGATTCTATTTTTGTAAAAAAAAAAAAAAAATGCATTTCTGTATTTTTCTTTTGGTATATTTAAATGTGTTATGCTTGTTTCAACAGGGGCATTTTTCATAGCCGATTATAAGTTTAAATATCTGGAATAGTACTGAAAAAAAGAAAATCATCTGCATTTGGAACAACGCAATGATGAGCGAATAAAGAATGACAACATTGCCACGTCATAATCAACTGAAAAATATCAAATATTTATGTTTTTCTCTTCATAATGACAGCGGCACTTCTTTGTAGCTGCAATTCATTTTCACCTTTTTACCTCATTTCATTCTTTCTCTGCCTCGTTTCGCTCTCCCTTTTTCTCTTTCTTGTCTATTTCTGAGCTTAAGGGCCTGTAGCTCTGCTCGTCTCTGCTTCTGTTAATCAGCATAACCTTTCTGTGTGCTTTGTCGGTGACACACAGGCTGGCATAAAAAAGATGGTTCTCAGCATCTGCGCCAGCTTCGCGCTTTCTCTCTCAGCGCCTTTCGATTTCCATCGCAGGAAAAAGGCAGCTCTGTAGATAGCGGACGCTTTCTGTTTGAAGTCTGTCATCGGCGAAGAAGAGGAAAAGGGATTTGTGGATGAGGAACCCCACCTTTCATCCCACGATGCCTTGCCCTGAGGGGGGCTATCCTAATTAAAGCACAGGCATGCTGGTATAGGATGGCACAGAGGCGCATGTAACTGTGGGTATCCGGCCCTGGTGGGAACTGGCACCGGTGGAGGAAAGAATCTCTGGCTGGTGGACTTCAAGATCGCTTTCTCTTTGCTCTCGTTTGAGGTTTTGATCTATATGGATTGTAAGGTATCATGGCCTCATGGTCGGCTATATGCTGCAGGGTTGATATCCTGAATCTGTGGTTTAATTGCCCAACTTCTGCCAAGAAACTAGGAGGGGAGCGTTCACACCGCATCCTAAAGCGATCGCTACACACTGCCATCTTGAAGTGTGTCTCTAATTGCATGAGAGGCTCCCTTGTGTAAACCCTACCGAGAACTAGGAGAAACTCCAAAAGTCAAAAGTGTAGGAGGCTTTGAATGGGATCTCTTGAAAACTCTGTTCCTCAAAAAATATCACTATTTAGATAACCCTCAAAAAGGTTAGGCTGCATTATGTAAATGAGCTGCCAAGAAGCATAGCTGTAATTTGAAGACTGAAATCAGTAGGATCAATTGATCAGTATTTCTTATAAATAGTTTGCTCAAAACTCCTAACTTTTAGCGTGCAACTAAATAAATAAAATGATTCCAGAGTTGCTGTTTTGTAGTTGTTTATATAACCACACTATTGTTTAAAAGGTCTGCATGTTATGTTTTTGACTTTAATGTATATCATGCTCACTGACCATGCATTCATTAAATCAAAAACAGAAAAGACAGGAATATTGTAAAATAGTATTACAATTTCAAATAACAATTGTCTATTTGAATACAGTTGAAATTGTAATTTATTGATGAAAAGTTGAATTTTCAGCATCATTACTCTAGTCTTCTGTTTCACATGATCCTTCAGAAATCATTCTAATACGCTGATTTTCTGCTCAAGAAACATTTATTATTATTAGCACTGTTGAAAACATTGATGATCAATATTTTTGTGGAAAGCCTGATACTGTTTTCATGATTAATTGATGAACAGGAGGATCAAAGGAACATCAAATAGAAATCTTTGGTAACATTATGAATGTTTTTACTGCTACCTTTGATTAATTTAATAAGGCTTTACTGCACAAAAGTATTAATGAAAAAAAAAAAGGCTGACCCCAAACTTTAACATAATAGTGTATATTATAAGATAACTGTTTATTTGTAGAGTGCTCCAAATCAATCACTTGGTTCCTTGACAGTTAGGATGCCGTCTAAGTTGGCAGCTAAAATGTTTATGAGCAAGATGAAATCCTGATATGATTTTAACAATCTCTCAAATTTCACACAAAACGCTTTTAAAACGGCCACCACATTTTACAGAACCAGCCAGGAGAAGGAAATCGAACCTAAGGCGTCTTAAAAGGACCCGAGGTCCTGATGCCATTTGCACTACAATTGTCAACTATATATTTCCTTTCCTACCGTTTTTCATTCTGTTTTTATGTCTGTTTCTGTGATAAACATGTCCAGTTTCGATCCGGTGTGACAGTGTAATTGAGCGAGTCGCACTTCTCTCTGCGGGTTGAGCGTCAGAAGGCATCTTGGTCATTCTCTTGCTCTGTTGTAAATCCCAGCGCGGCCTTGACTCGCTAAACCTGTCTTCCAGCCTATTTTTGCCTCACCTTGTATTTATTTTCCTCATAGCACTTGGCAGATTTATCTGCGTTCTTCTCTGTTTTAAATGGCGAGCAGTTTATGTCATAACCTGCAAGATTGGCTGTACCTTGCGTGAATTGTAAGGCTTTTTGGTTTATGTCTCTCTTTCCGTTCTCTTTATTCCCTGCCTCCATCTTTATAGCTGAGACGCGCAACCTTGGCTTTAGGACAGATGGTCATGCGGCATGACAATGAGGGCAGAGAGAGAAAGACAGAAATGACACAGTAAAATCACTTTTAGATCACATAAATAATGCTGTAAACTTTATTTTTTTGGGAAAAAGAAATAACTTTAACAACACCTTCATTATTGTTTAGGGGAGAAAATGTATGGAAGCTTATTTCTGCAAATAAATAAAATACATAAAATGTTATCAGGACTATTTATCACAATTTGGATTCATGAGTTTACATCTCACAGTTAATAACTCTGTGTAATTTTAATATACTGTATAAACTCATAATGTAGAGAAAATAAAATCCTGAATGGTGTGTTTTTGACTTTAACTTTTTGACTTTGACTTTTTGAATAATCTTGATTTTTGTTCTCAAGAGTTTTGTCTTAACATCTCTCATTTAATAACCCAAAAGGGAATTCTGAGGTTTTCATTCATAATTTAGACTTTTTTTTCCCAGAAATCTGATTTTGCATTTCATAATCAATAACTAAAATTTTGAGAAAAAAGTCTATAAACTCACAATTGTGTAATGGGTTTTTAATACCCAATTCAGATTTGTAATCTTATAATTTAGATATTTTTTTTTCCAAAATTCAGAGTTCATCTCACAATTCTGAATTGAGTTTTTTCATAAGTCTGAGTTTACATCTTGCAATTCTGTTTATATTTTCTCAGAATTCTGAGGTTACGTCATAATTCAGATTTATTTACTCTTTTACTATTTTTTTCTGAATTCTGAGTATATATCTCACACTTCTGATTTTTTTCCCCACAGAATTCTGAGTTTACATCTCATCAAGTTATTTATTGCAATTCCTCTGGCAGTTTTTTGTTTTTGTTTGCTTTTACAATGTGTACATCTCGCAATTCAGATTTTTGTTTTCCAGAATTCTGTGTTTACATATCCCAATTTTTATTTAAATTTTTTTTTTTTTTTTTTTTTTTTACAGAATTTTTAGGTTACATCTCACAATTAACTTTTTTTAATGTAATATTTTTATTTCACGGTGGAAATAAGCTTCCATGTTATGTGATCTTTAAAGCCATAAAAATTAAAAGTTCGACCAGGGTGACAATGAGGACATAGTGGCACTGAGGCTGGAATATTTAAGTGCAGAGAGAGAGACAGATAATGGGGAGAGAGACAGACACATTGAATACAAGTTTCAAGCTGCTTAAGAGCTAAAATGTCAAAAAATAAAGCGTCGGACTTAAAAGATCTGCGTAATTAATAAGACTATGTAATGAAAACTAAAAAAGTTCACCATGGGATGTCACAACTTTGCACGCGTTCAGACAATCTCATTCAAATGTGAATTTTCTTTTGATTTAGTGATTGTTTTGATGCTATTATTCTCTCTGTATTTCTTGATAACAGACGGATCTGTCTCTCTTTATGTGAGCCGCCCACTCATGCAGCAAGTGTCATCTGTATGTGTGGCATATTAAAGGCCTGTGGGAACTCATTAGGGTGACAGACGCAGGGCTTACTCTCCCTCCCTTGGATTGCCATGTTTGTGCCATGACGGGTTCAGAAAGTGCGGCGAGAGGGCAGAGGTGGTGTGCCGTGGGTATCAGTGTTTTTCAGTAAAATGTAAATTCATGTTCCAGTTTCATTTGATGTTGATGCCGAAAGGTGTTTTGTTTCTCGAATTTAAATAGGTGAATTTGATTTTGTATATTGTGAAATTTGAATATTGAATTGGAATATTGTGTTCTTTTTCAGGAGCTGATTCTTCTGAGCTGAATCATAGCTTAAAACCTTTTGCAAGTTGTAATTTGGAAGTAACCAAAAATGATGACACCCATGCAGTTGAGTTGCTTATGAAATGTTGATTTGTTTCCACATTTTTGACTTCCACTAGCTGATGTCAGTTTTCGGACCGTTGGCCAACATAGATGGACATTATTGAATTGACAGGTTTATACCGCCAATCATAAGGTCATAGAAGCACTGTTTTCTGTACTCTGTACTATATATATATGTGTGTGTGTGTGTGTGTTCTATGCATTATTTTGAGGAGACACTGCCTCCCTTGCCTCCTTAGAGGAAATGTCTCTGGAGTGCATGTGTGTTTTTTTGTGAGCGTTTGTGAGTGTGTGCTGTGTATAAGGGACTTTCCTTTGTCCTTGGGGAGCAGGTGACTCATAAGTTTAACAGATGTTATAATCGCACACCCAAACAAACCAGAGTAGAAGTGTGAGAGAGTATCACATGACTGAATACAGATCGAGCCTGCCATGTGTGGTCGGGTCAAATATGCGGTTGCTAAGCAGCTAACCCAGTTGCTTGGGTGATGTGTACACATGATAATAAAGTCCCCTGAGCTAATATGCTTGTATTGTTTGTTTGGGATGAATATGTGAATAATGAAGACATTGTACTGATAGTATCATCATCATTTTGGTTTCTGTCAACAAGCAAGGGTCCTGCCAGAGCAAGACTTTTAATCATCCATGACACGTAATCTGTAGAGCTGCTTTTTCAGGCCTTGTTGACAACAGGGTGGTTGTTATGTCAGTCTTGAGGTCAATAGGTTTTAAGCATGATGAGGGATTTCTTTGAGGGCAGCACAGTTTCCTTTTGAAGGTGAAGTGTTGCTTTAATGGACAACTTGTGTCAACAAACAGAACTGACAAATGGTTTTCTAAACACACCTGCCTTTGGTCAGACAGATAGATGGTCACACCCCAAACTCACGCCATTGGTTGAGTCAATGTTTTTGTTTCATTCTAAAATAAACAGAGAAATGTTTTGATAGCAAAGCAGAGCAACTTTATGTTGAAAACCCAAGGATTATCTATCTATCTATCTATCTATCTATCTATCTATCTATCTATCTATCTATCTATCTATCTATCTATCTATCTATCTATCTATCTATCTATCTATCTGTCTGTCTGTCTGTCTGTCTGTCTATCCGTCCGTCCGTTAATTAAAAAAACACCAACTTAATTTTCTGTAAAGTTGCAGTGATTTGTATAGTAAAAAGCGCTATACAAATAAACTCGAATTGAATACTTAATGGTTCATAAAGGAGAGAATTGGACCTTTAAATAAAGTGTGAACACATTTTAATAAGTGTTATATCTAACATTTATATAAGCTCCATTTTATTAATTGTTTTATTATACAAAATGTTCATTTTTATAGGTCCATTAGTATAATGAGTTACCGTTTCTTGGTGAGAATAACTTTGATCTTGGTAGACACACAAAGTCTGCTTTCAGTTAGCATTTTAGTTAGCTTTCAGGGTAACACTTTAGAATAAGGCTCTATTAGTTATTGTTAGTTAATGTATTAATTAACATGAACATGCACATTTATTACTGTATTTATTAATCTTTGTTAATGTTAGTTCATGAAAATACAGTTATTCATTGTTAGTTCATGGCTAATTCACAGTGCATTAACTAATGTTAACAAGCATAACTTTTTATTTGAATAATGCATTAGTACATTTTGAAATTAACATTAATTAAGATTAATAAATGCTGTATAAGGCTTGTTGTTGCTTAGTTCATGTTAACTAAAGTAGTTAACTAACATTAACTAATAGAACCTTATTCTAAAGTGTTAACGCTTTCAGTAAATTTCTATGCAACTGTGTTGCCTTTTTAAAGGAGGGGTGAAATGCTCGTTTTCACTCAATATCCTGTTAATCTTGAGTACCTATAGAGTAGTACTGCATCCTTCATAACTCCAAAAAGTCTTTAGTTTTATTATATTCATAAGAGAAAGATAGTCTGTACCGATTTTTCCCGGAAAAACACGACAGGCTCGAGGCGTGACGTGTGGGCGGAGCTAAAGAATCACGAGCACCAGTAGGCTTTTGCGTTGAGAGCGTTTGGAAGCTGTGACACAGATCCAGAGACTGAAATTTAACAAGAGCAGCATCAGCAAACGACGTCTCTATGTGGTATGCACTAAAACTGTATATATTTGCTCATAGCGGTTTTGGAAAATGACTAAGTTCCACTTTATGTCGTCTTTTTTTTTTTTTTTTTTTTTTTTTTTTTTTATTAAGCTGTACATGTGGAAAGTGCAGTTTGATGACAACATCGCATGGTGTTTACTTGATGTGCTTACGCGCCGATAGCTAAGTTAACAACACAGATATATTTGAAGCAGTTTACCGCCTGCGGTTCCAACACACGGCAGTGACCCTTTTTCGTTGGGACTGCATTATCCTTAAGAAATAAACAATGTGAAAAACCCGGCGTCAAACTGGGCCTTGTTTGTAAAACAAGCATCTTCGAAATGCAGGGAACAAACAAAAACACTTACACAACTCCGTTGATGCTCTGTAAAAATAAACTCCATCCACTGGTCCCTTAATGCTGTTTTTTTGGTAATCTGTGCAGGGTTGTCTTGCCCTGGCAACCAAAAACACACTTCTGTGACATTTTTGCGACGCTCTCGCTCTGATCAGTGAGTCTGTGCTCAGCCTCTCAGAGCTCTGCTATACGGGAGCGCGCGCTCTTCCGGGAGAAGTGCCTCAGGACCCATATAAGGAAATTCCGCTCCATCTAACGTCACACAGAGCCATACTCGGAAAAAAAACTTTACGAAACTTGTGACAAACCGGAAGGAGTATTTTTGGAACAGAAATACTCCTTCAAACGTACAAATAAATTTTTGAAACTTTGTCCATGTTTAGCATGGGAATCCAACTCTTTAACAGTGTAAAAAACTCAGTATGCATGAAATAGCATTTCATCCCCCACCCCTTTAAGTTTAGGGTCTTGTGTGAAGAAAAAAAAAAAGAAAAAAGAACCTTGACAATGTTACTAATCTACAGTGGTCTGTTATATACAGTATGCTGCTACCAGATTGGAGTGTGAGTGTCATGAATTCATAATATTTATAATAGGTAATATTTATTGCTCTGCTTTTAAAGCAGTTAGATGCTTCTGTACTGGTTAGGAGTTATTGGCATGGAAACAGCAAACCAGAAGAAATTTCAGATTTTTTTTCCCTTGGAGACAACATTTCAAACTCATAGCCAATTTAAAATTCATTACAATTCCAACATGTATGCAAATTAGAGGACTTAAACTTGGTGATAATACCTTAGCATTGCTATTATACAAACCAGCATGTCAGCAGGATTTAATTAGCTGACAAGTAAACAACAAGCATGTTTAAGAATATGAATTAAACATCGCCAGAGTTTACCGTAAGCTAAACTAAATTTTCTCAAGATTGATTCAAGTGAATCATAATTTGCTTCATTGTTTTTGCTGGATGTGCAAATGTTTTCTCTTTTACACTTCAACAATGCAGATTCCCTTCGAATTTGGAATTAATAAATATTGCCGTTTAATTTGTTTCCCGCTTCCAGTTTTCCCCAGACAAATCGCCGATTCAACCCTGCGCAGTAATCAGCCACAGCACAGAGATGGCTTCCCAGTGAATCAAGGCACTTGACATTCACATCTGCAGAGGTCTCATTATCCAGACGGCGTCGTCTTGCTCGTATTCGTCTCTTCTGAATGCATTTTGGCTTTTACAGCCTTCTCACTTCCTGCTCCATTATCTGAGTTATCTTCCTCTCCCTCTCCCTGTCGCTGTGAGGTAAATGCAGAATGTCACACTCAATATTCCGGACGTGCCTTGATTAATTCCCCAGAGTTTCTCTTGGCCAGTATACTAGCGGCCAGCCTGTGGTCGTCGGACGCTCCTTTGTCTCCTCCAATTCCCATTACGCTTTGCTGGCACTGACCTAATTTCTTCACCACCCGCTCGGTTTCCAACTCGGAGCCCACCGCTGTCACCGGCTGAACTGCCCCACAGGGATGCATTCGCAAACTGATGGGCAGTTTTATAGCTCACCGTTTTATAGCTATTTTTTTATTCCGAATTGTTTCAGTCAGCTAGCTCAGCTCATCTTTCGCTTCCAACCCCCAGGGTGCAGCAGTGCAGGGAGTTCGAGAATCAAACGAATCTCGCCGTATTTACCGCCTCCATAAAAAATATGCCGCAACAGTTTGTCAACTTTGCACCCGCAGAGGCATTTGCGGCGCACCAACCGAGGCCATAATCTCCTAAAGATGTGAGGTGATTAGTTTGGAAATAACACTGCTGCTTCAGGGACCCTAGTTTTATGGGCCGAAGCTCCAACAGACGTATGGAAATACAACTTCAGAGACAATTTTCTTGAGGTGGTCTCTCCGCTCCCATTTTCAATTTGATAAATATCTGTTCCTGCCAAGCATATTCCAGTCGCGAGTCACTTGTGTGTTGTTGCACTGCTAGTGTTAATGTCCTCGTCCAAGCATAACTTTTCCTGGCAGTGCTAACGCATAGGGCTCTGAAAAGCTTCTGTTCACCACGCCATAGGTTCTTTCAGCCCTTGTTTCAATAGATTGGTTACCCACACAAGCCACGACCTCCATTCAGGTTCGACTTATTCACGGATTATCTGCCCTGCTCTCTGTTTCTTTTCAGTCCATCACCTATCTTCGGACTAAATGGAAAATCTGCCTATTCTGGTGGCCTCTATTAGCATGAAACTTGTTCATTCAGTTTTTGCTTTTGACCAGGGCGCGATGCTAATAGGTCCACGGGAGTAGCCAGGGAACCTCATGGCAGGGGGATCCCGAGGGTACGGCCTCTATCGCCTTGACGTATCTTAATGCACATCTACCAGAACAAATTGGCCTGTTTACTTAAGAATTGGCAGTCGCCCATGAATATTTGATAGCTAGTGACTGTTGACGGTCGCGTACAATGACTCCCTTATCTTATTTAGCCAGCCTGGCAGGCTCACGCCTCCAAACACTTCCCCTGAGAGACGGACACCGCTGAAAGGGTTTGCAATCCAATACGGCAGCTGCACACCAAAGCCAGCGGTTATCATTGAGAGCGCAGGGCCGTCTAAGCCTTCCCCCCTTTCCCCAACCGTCGGGTATACAGGATATTAGCTCGAACCTCTCATATAACCTTTGCTGCAATGGCTAATAATACAGCAGGCTGGAAATCAATGAAGCTGCCCTAGATTTCAGCTCACCGCTCTCCATAAAGGGATCTAGAGGGCAGCAAGGTTTTCGTTTTCTCCCCGTTTCTCTCTTTTCTCTTATTATAGGGGAAGAAAAATGGTTGACCAGGACTCGAGATCATTTCTACCTCTCTGAAAGTGCTAGCCGCTCTCTCCAGGGAGGTGAGTGTTTCACTGGGGTTTATACTACGCTATGACAGTGGCTGTCTCTCTTCATTAGAACACAGGCCTTTGCTTCTTCTGATGGTAATTCAGCAGTGCAGGATTGTGCTGAGTGTGCAGAAGAGGATTCTGGGTGGGCTAATAGAGATGAGAACAGAGAATGAGAGAGATGCGATGAGATCGGGTTTCGTTCTCCAGGCCAGTGGTGGGCAACATCATCCGCAAAGCACCCCTGAGGCTCTGTGTTTTCGCTCTAAACGCACCTGCCTCAACAATTGGGAATCTGTGTTTAATGACAGCAGATGAGTTAAATATGAGTTACAAGTACAATATACAACTGGAAATTAATTAAGTGGCACATAGTAAATTCAGTTACTATTCTAGGGTTGAGAAAAATATTAAAAGTGCTTTTATTGCATTTTGATTGATTGCATTTAATTTTTTTAGTAGTGTTTGCTCTGAGGTGAAGCGTTGTTGAGGCAAACTAATTTGTCAAACATTAACAAACATTTATATATATATAAAAAAGGATACGTTTTCATTTTCATGCCAACTTATCAAGGTTTAATCATCCAGGTTGGCAGGATCTGTTCATTGTCATTTATTGATCAGAGCTTCCATCAGCTTACCAACATGCTTCTATTCAGAGCTGAATAGAATGCTACAATTAAGTAGAAAGTCATTTAGCCATGGTTTTGTACAAAGCTGCTTAAAGCACTCATGTTACATGGACAATCCCCTCGGAACAACCTGGGGTTAAGTGACTGATTTAAAGCCTCAATGTTGATGGGTCATGGGTTACTCCTTACAGGGTTTGAACCTGCAACCTTCTGATCGCCAACTGTAAATTATATTGTGATATAGTGGGTGAAAATCACGGTTCATACAAAACCCATTACAAAACCAAACCAAACTTATGTATACGTGTATTTCTAGTCATATTACTTGCAGTATCACAGTATAACAGTCTGTTACTGTTAAACTTTCATAACATTACATTACTATTTAGTTGTTCAGACTAGGATAATCAGCAGTGTGGCTACTATAGATGGTTAAATAGAAGAAAAAAAGAACAGCCATATAACAATTCAGTACGAAAAAATACAGTGACATCATTCCAGCATTTTGAATGCTAAGCACACTCGACTTGATATATATTTCTCTCAGTGAGGTCACAGCAAACTTTAGCTCTTTATTTCCACCCTGTCCATTTTATATCCATTGTGCCAATAATCCAATTAATAATTAATAAAGTTTAAGTGTCTGAGCTTGGCCAGAATTTCTTTAAAAATATGTCCTTAAATGAAAACACAAGTAAGTTGCAGAGTTCACAATGGAACTTTTGATTCTACACTGTTTTAGAATGCAGACTCCTACTAAAATGTAAATGGACGTAGTTAGTAAAAATAATAGGATAATTAAACACTGCTTTCTTTCACTTCTGCTAATCTTGTGCTGAATACTAAAGAGCTGTGTTTTGTGAGTGAACATTAGGTCATCAGGTTAAAGTGACACCGGTGCCATCATTCCAGTCTCTTTCAACAGCTCATTGTCTTGTTGTGAATCTAAATCTCTTTTATTGGCTTACGACATAGAGCGGCCAAGGCCAAAACCGAATATAAGGGCTGATTAAAGTGGAGTCAACTATTTTCCCTCCCCTTTTATAACGCTTTTCCAAGCACTTCAGATAGACTTCATGACGACTGCTGAAATATTTAGACACATGCTCTTCAGATCTCACTGTTCTACTCATTGAATAGAAGCTCATCTGATGCCAGAATCAATCTACATGCTTTCTTTACACAGTCATCCGCCTTTCATCTCCATGCTTATGTGCTTAGAAGAACGTTCCTTTTTAAACTCTCAGTTATACAAGGTTATTTAATCAGATAATGGTGGTTTGTTATACAAAGCCTTCTACTCCTATATATATATATATATATATATTTTTTTTTTTTGATGTAAGATTTGACATTTGCTGATATAAATGCTTCCTCACTGTCTTTGAAGGGCCACACAGAATCATTAGTATAAGGCTCAAAACTAAACCAGAGATGAGGTTCATACTGGATTTAGCATAAATAGGATGTTCCACGTTTCATCTACACATATTGACTTTTTTTATCTGCCTAAAAAGTAACTGAATGTGTTAATCTGGAGTGGAAGAAAAATTCTGATTAAAAATCTAAATTAAAATTGGACTTTTTTTGAAAGATGTCTTTTATGGATGCCTGTTTTCACTACAGAAAAAAAAAATAATAATAGTGACTTTTCTCAAGTTTTGTGTAAGGGGTAGGTTTAGGGTTGGACAGCCGAAAAAAAACATTTTACCTAGATTTTATCCATAAAGCATAGAAACTCAACATTTTTGATCATAACTGAGCATGAGAATGTGTTTAAAAATCTTTAAAAAAATATTCCAAACTTTTGAATGGTATTGTGAGACCTGACCATGCAATTGAGAAAGTAATTTGATTTCAGTATTACTTTAAATTAATAATTTCTTTGTGCACCTTTGAACTTTGTCAGCAGTTTAACTGAACAGGACAAATTATGAGTGATTTTCAAGGTAATATTTGCATGCAGTAGCAAAAGTCACACTTGGCCTTGATTACAAAAGCATTGATTAAACCATAGCAGAGAAAACTTCTCATGGTCCATCCATGTGGCTTCTCTAAGGCATGCAGCGCAGGAGTTAAACAGAGAACACGTGTCCCAGGAACCCTGTGGCCTTCGTCAGCGGCTAATTAAATCCCAGCCTATTCATTCTGTTTAATGTGGTTTTAATTCAATTACAGGCAGGGTCAGGGAAGGGTTCTCTGCGGCAGTGGAAAAAGAGAGATAGAGGGACATTGTTGACACTGGACAGATGACGTGAGCAATAACTGCATTAGACTCCTGGATGAGGAGAGGGACAGAAGCAGATATGTACAAATTTCACTAAAATTATGTTGTATGTTTTAGTTTGCATTGAATTTTGCAATCATAACAGACTGCTTTATTTGGCCAGCTAATGGGAGTTCATGAAAGAAGTATTGATGTCTTATTCATGATTCTTGCTAAATCATTCTATTGAATTGGATCTTTTCAATGAATCTAATGATTCAGATCCCAAAACCAGCCTGAATGATTCGTTCAGAAATCTGACTGCTCCGGATTTCTCAATAACTCTGTTCCAAGTGGTGTATAATATATCCCCCCTCTCTCTCTCTCTCTCTCTCTCTCTCTCTTTCACGCACACACACACACACACACACACACACACCATGGGGACATTCCATAAGCGTAATGTTTTTTATACTGTTCAAACTATACTTTCTATCGCCCTACACCAACCCTACACCTAAACCTACCATCTTACAGAAAACTTTCTTTTCTTTTTTATTTTTACAATAAAAAAGAAAACCTTTACTTTATTTTTAATACCAGTTTGACAAATGAGGACGTCCCCAAAGGGAGGTTTTTGGAGATTTTGTCAGATTTAGATCCCTTTTGGGTACAAATTTGTCCCCAAAATATGGTCAAGTAGGTACACAAACACACACACACACACACACACACACACACACACTTATGGTGTTTCTTTGTCATTTCTGAAACATAATATATATAAATGCATTAAAAAGAATGAGCACTGCACCTTTGAAAATTCTCCTTTATTTTTTCACAAAATAAAGTAAATGATTAGAATGAGATGAAAGTGATTTTTGTTTTGTTTTTTGTTTTTTTGTGGTCAACTATTCTTTACAGTAATGTTGCACTTTTTATATTTGCATTCACTGGTTTGTTACAGTATATATACAGTACAGACCAAAAGTTTGGACACACCTTCTCATTCAAAGAGTTTTCTTTATTTTCATGACTATGAAAATTGTAGAGTCACACTGAAGGCATCAAGGGCTATTTGACCAAGAAGGAGAGTGATGGGGTGCTGCGCCAGGTGACCTGGCCTCCACAGTCACCGGACCTGAACCCAATCGAGATGGTTTAGGGGTGAGCTGGACCGCAGACAGAAGGCAAAAGGGCCAACAAGTGCTAAGCATCTCTCGGGGAACTCCTTCAAGACTGTTGGAAGAACATTTCAGGTGACTACCTCTTGAAGCTCATCAAGAGAATGCCGAGAGTGTGCAAAGCAGTAATCAAAGCAAAAGGTGGCTACTTTGAAGAACCTACAATATATGAGGCTTGGTGATAGTCTGGCTTTGTAAGACTAACATTTTTTAAAACAACCAATGTTTGCAGAGCTTTGATAATCTAGAATCTTTCCTGGCCTGTAGAGTGAAATCAGCCATTGGAAATCTGTATTATGTGTGCTTAACCACTAATGCATCATGAAGAACTGTCAGTGTGGAGAAAGATCCCAACTGTCTGACCTATTGAATGCAGATCATCTTCAGACCAATAGCCAATGCCAGGATGAAATCCACTGATAGGTGAGGAATACTCTTATAGTAATACAGTTATGTATAAAATTATTAGAATAGCTGTCTACTTGGGTATAATGCTAAAAATGATGAGACATAAGTGACATTTTTATTCAGTGGCTAGTCTAAGCTGGTCAATGGCTGGTCGTCTAGCAATCATGTTCCTAAAACTAGCTTGAAAACCTTTTTGTGACAGGTCCAGGTTGGTATTGCAGCTAATAACTAGTTCCCAAAAACAGCTTCGGGCATGAACTGAACTATCCTAGAGGCTTTTGTGTATTTAGTACCGATAAAATCATGCATAATCATAATGCTCTGTTGTTATTCTGTCATGTTTTCTTATGTGGCAAATAAATTTGCTGCTGTCACTCTTGGTTTATATGCAAGTGTTGACATTTTATATCAGTACTGAATGTTGATATTGCTATCTGTGCGTCCCATGTGAGCATGTTTGATGGAGATCATAAACTCTATTTAGAGAGAGTCAGTTTGGCTTTGTTGTTGTTTGCTTTTAAGTGTGATGTGTCAAGAAAAAAAAAACTCCCACAAATCCTGGCGAGAGCTAAATGCAAAGCAAATAATGAAAAGAGAAGCAACAGACCATTAACTATTTTTTGCCTTGTTGTGACATAGTGCACAGAAATATTGGGCTATAAGAAAGCAAACAAGGATATAAAGCTATTACTGGATGAGATTAATTGATCTCAAATCCTATAATGGTTTAATTGACTGGAAAATAGCAGATGGTTTGATAGCTGCATCGTAAAAGAAGCTTGTCAGCAGAGCCTTAATAGCCTCTCTGTCCAATTTCAAATATTTCGCCACACATTTTATTTCCGCCATCCTGCTCTACCGTTCTCTGTCTTTTAGAGAGAAAAGAAAACACTGCTATAATTTCACTAAACACAACTTTCTATTCATCATATCTGTCAAATGTTTCTCTTTCTTTGGCTGCACTTTGAAGGTGAAAAGAAACAGAAAACATTAGAAAAGAAAAAAGAAACATTAGCTGTTATGTTAGTGAAATCAAAATAAATGAACAATTGTAGATTTTATATTATCTAAGAGTGCTGAGTTAGTTGCCAGGTCTTGCTATGTGGGAGGATGTCCTAAGTTGTTTTAACTGTAGTGATATGTGGATAGTAGGAACATTCCACCTGTGTGGAACCACTGTGTGGTTGCTAAGGCATTGCTAGGTGGTTCCTTAAGAATCCAGAATGTTTTAGCATGTAATCCGGTTTCTACAGTGTATTGTATGGTTTTTGGGTGTTGCTAGGTGGTTGTTTAAAAATGTGTATTGCTATGCTTTTAGAGTGTTCTGTGTGGTTGGTATGGTGTTGCTAGGTAATGTTATCAGCATGTTGATATTTGGCTTTCAGGATGTCCTGTGTTCTTGTTTAAAAAAATATTGTTTCTAGTGCATTGCTGTACAGCTCCTAGTGTGTTCTGTGTTGTTGTTAGGGTGGTGCTAGGCAGTTGTTTAAAAAATATTTTAGGTGGTTGCTGATGTTCTAAGGCGTTTCTAGTGTGTTTTGTGTGAATGTTAGGTGGTTGCATTGTTTTTAAGTGTTTTGTAGTAGGCTAGATGTTTTATAGCATGTGTACTGTTTGTGTGATGATTTTTAGGGTGTTGCTAGGTGGTTGAAAATGGGTGCTAGGGCATTTCTGCTGAATCTATCTTTTGCTTTTGACACTGTGAATCATCAGATCCTCCTGTTCAACCTCTCATCACTGGTCATCCCAGGGATTTTACTTCACAATCCTGTCTAACTGGTAGGTCTTTCAAGGTGATTTGGGAAGAGGAGGTTTCCAAAGCACATCAACTGCTCACTGGAGTTCCTCAAGGATCAGTTCTTGGACACCTCCTCTTCTCCACATACACTACATCACTGGGTCCCATCATACAGGCACATGGTTTTTTCCTACCATTGATGCTAACGACACACAGCTCGATCTCTCATTTCGCCCAGATGAACCAATGGGTGCTGCACAGATTTCAGTCTGCCTGGCGGACATCTCGGCATAGATGTAAGAACATCACCTACAGCTCAGCCTGGAAAAGACTGAGCTTCTTGTTTTCCTTGTCACTCCAACTCTACTACATGATTTCACCATCCAGTTAGGTTCATCAACAATTACCCCATCAAGTTTGGTCAGAAATCCTGATGCTATCTTCGATGACCAGCTGACTTTCAAAGACCACATTGCAAAAACTGCTAAATCTTGCAGGTTTGCATTGTACAAAATCGGAAAGATCAGGCCCCTGCTAATGGAGCATGCTACACAACTTCTTGCCCAGGCCTTTGTCATTTCTAGACTGGACTTCTGCAATGCTCTTCTAGCTGGACTTTCGTCATGCACAATCTAACCTTCACAAATTATTCAGAATGGAGTGGCATGACTGGTCTTCATCGAACCCAAAAGGGCCCATGTCACACTCTCTCACATCAAGTTCAAGACATTGATGCTTGCATATAGAACAGCCATAGGCACAGCACCCTCCGACTTCCACTCATTTTTTAGAATCAACATCCCCTCCAGACGTCTGAGATCTATGAATGAGCGACGCCTCATGGTACCAACACAGAGAGGCACAAAATCATTTTCTATAACTTTTTTGTTCACCATTTCTGGCTGGTGTGGAATGAACTTCCCACCCCATCCGGCATGCTGAATCCCTGACAATTTTCCCTGACAACTCTTCTCTGTCACCATTTGACTTGATTTTGATTCTTTCATCTTATAAAAACAACAACGACTTTGCTTTCACTTTCCCTAATCTCTCCCAGTACAGCTTGTACTAATCTGAACAATGCCTAAAACTTTGTATTGCAAGCACTACCCATGTTTATTTGCCTCTTTATGATGAATCACTTTCTGCATTCCTCAGTTGTATCCTTTGGATAAAAGCATCTGCTAAATGAATAAATGTAAATGTCTTCTTGGTATCAATTTTCCAGTCATATTTCAAATCTAATCAATATATAATAAATCCTAGAATGGGGGAGCTGGAATGGGGTTCTATACAACATGATGG
The DNA here is from genome assembly GCF_023724105.1 of Carassius gibelio. Classification (NCBI taxonomy): domain Eukaryota; kingdom Metazoa; phylum Chordata; class Actinopteri; order Cypriniformes; family Cyprinidae; genus Carassius; species Carassius gibelio. The sequence goes on from NC_068396.1 coordinate 6,178,331, forward strand.
ATTTAAACAAAGGAAAAATGCCTTTTTAGTCTAACTACCCTCCACAATGGCAAATGTGCTCTCGCAAATAAGCAAACACGTGCTTAGCACCTGCAGCATCCTGGCCTCTGTTGCACTGAAAAAAGGGCTGAGCCATCGTTTTTTGCTTTTAAGCGCTGGTGGGTGTGTGCAAAGGAGGAAGGAGGGTGGATGCAATGTGGCAGCCATTAAAAATTAATTCAGGCCCCTGAAGTCCCAGACCACCCATCAATCTCCCAATGACCATGGCTGCATCTTACTCCGTGACAGATGCCCTGGAAATGGACAGGTTGCATGTGACTTGAATAATCTCCGGGAAAATTGGAGCACGATCAGAATGTGGAAGAGAGGAGAGGAGGCCAATGGGCTCTGTCTTGGTTAATCCTGAAGAATGGCCGGTAAAGCGGTGGAAGAACGTGTCTCGAGTAAGTCTAGACTGCATGTAGCAAACGCTGAGCGGGCAGAGCTTTAATTGATGAGTGTTCATCTGTCACAGTTTTCTGAAAGGCTTTTGTATTGCTAATGCGAATAAAGAGAGTGTTAGTCAGCAGATCTCATGGCAACCGTTGCTTGAACAGAATGCCTTTGCCAAAGTGAAAAAGGATGTGTGGATGTCTTACAAGACAAGCTTAAAGAACTGCTTCACCCAAAAATTATCCAATTTGCCATTGTCAGCTGACAATCTTTTATTTTTATTTATTTATTTATTTTTCTCTGTAGAATCTTAAAAGAGATGTGTAGTCAAGTCAAGTCACCTTTATTTATAAAGCGTTTTAAACAAAATACATTGCGTCGAAGCAATTTAACAACATTCATTAGCAAAACAGTGCGTCAATAACTCAAAATGACAGTTAAAGGCAGTTCATCATTGAATTCAGTGATGTCATCTCTGTTCAGTTTAAATAGTGTCTGTGCATTTATTTGCAATCAAGTCAATGATATCGCTGTAGATGAAGTGACCCCAACTAAGCAAGCCAGAGGCGACAGCGGCAAGGAACCAAAACTCCATCGGTGACAGAATGGAGAAAAAAACCTTGGGAAAATGCAGGCTCATTTGGGGGGCCAGTTCTCCTCTGACCAGACGAAACCAGAAGTTCAATTCCAGGCTGCAGCAAAGTCAGATTGTGCAGAAGAATAATCTGTTTCCTGTGGTCTTGTCCTGGTGGTCCTCTGGGACAAGGTATAGAAGAATGTCCAGGCTGTTCCTTTCCATACTTTGAAAGTGGTTGATGACTAGTAGCCATATTGGTCACCATCAACTTATATCAAGGTGTATATATACTCTCAGAGGAAAAATGTGCCATATATATTAAATCTACCCATTATTAAGGGTTAAATCTACCCATGTCATTATTTAATATTATTCCATAAAGTTAGTGGTAAATCATTATCTAAGTCCTAAAATAAAGATATAAAATCTCTGCTCCACTCAGCCAGTCAGTGCACCAATAAAAGGGTAGATCTAACCTTGTCACAACACTAGATCTCATATTTTTCTCAGAGAGAGCATGTCATAATCTGTATATAATATTTGTTTATTTATTTGTTTGTTACATATTTATTTAAGATTTGTTATTACAGACTGGATTTTTATGTAGCAAAGTACAAATAAAGAGAGACATTTGAGTATTTAAATAATAATAATAATTATTATTATTATTGCATTTAAATGTTATTAATAATGCATGATAAGTAAAAATATATATAAATATAGTATTTTTATTTATTTATTTCATATGTAATATATAATCATTTTAATTTTGTAATAGTAATGATAATTTAAAATAAAAATAATAGTTTTCAGTATTTAGCCTATACATCTTATTTGCGTGGCATTTGGGGTTGTGCTTCAAAGAAAAGTGTCATTAATGCCATGGAATCTTTTTATTGGATTGGAAACAAAAAATATGATCCCTATCCCTAGAAAAGGCTGAAATCTTCAATCATTATTCAGTCAAACATTTGTCTTCCTCCCTACCTAAGTATCATTAATTTTTAAGTGAACTATCCCTTCAAATTCAATCTTTCAAATGTGTGCTTTAGTTAAATTGATTCTGAGTACGCTAACTATATAATGGCAGCGGTGCTTTTGGACTTGACTCTATTTATCCTCTTACACTCAGTGTCTTTTGTACATAGGAGTCCTCACACCTCTCACCGCACAGCAATAACTCCCTCAGGCAAACTATGCACACTGTAAGCCTGAAACCTCCATTCACTCTGGGTCTCCATTTTCCTCCGGTTGCAGGTTATGTAACGGAGGAGCGGTTGTCATGGCAACCCCTCTACTCCAGTGCCCCGGCGGATGGTTTGATGAGCTGCCAGCAGTTGGGTCACAACTAATGGCATTCCAGCTGTCTGCCATCAGCTATCTGCACCCCGCGTGTTCCATCAGCACTGATCCAGGACCAGACTGCAAATTCCAAACCCCTTAACAAGATCATACTCCGAGATGGAACAGAATTCTGCTCTCAGATCAACATGCTCTCCTGATTTGATCAAAATAAGAGGCTGTTAGTGATTCAACTGGAGGAAGCCCCTGCTTCCACCGGGGATTTACCCAGATGCTTATTAAAGAGTTTGAAGAAAGCAAAGGCAGGAAATACCCGTAGGAAATCAAAAGGGAGGTATTTGGTAATGTTCTACACCAGTGGTTCTCAACTCAGCTCTGCACATTTTTTATCTCTCCCTTATCTGACAGGACAAGTTCAATTCATGCATTTATTTGGTAATGAGTTGATGATTCAAACCAGACATTTAAATATGGGAAGCATACAAAATCTGCAGTTTAGATAGAAATTAGATTAAGTGGAACCTATCTTCTGCTTTTCAGTTGTTTTATCCTATGAAAAGATCCTCGTGATCTCACGTGTCTCCTTATTGAGATCGTCTGCTTTTCAAAAGTTTCTCCTATGCAAAAGACCTCAATATTCTCACGTGTGACACCTTAGTGAGATCTGCTTCTCAGATGTTTCTCCTACGAAAAAGACTCTCATATGCTCATGTGTGACATCTTACTGATATCTTCTGCTACTCGGATGTTTCTCTTAGGAAATAGAACCTCATAATCTCATGTGTCTCCTTACTGAGATCTTCTGCTTTTGAGATGATTCTTCTATGCAAAAGACCTTCATAATCTGACATGTGTCTATTTTTGAATTCTTGTAAGGAATTTTAGGAAAATTATTTAAATTAAATTATCTTCTGGTCTGGGAAACCTGATAAATAATGACAATCTTTTTAAAGGAGACAAATGTAAAGTGACGGGTGTCGTTTTCTCTGGTAAGGAGCTCATTAAATATTGATGTTCACCTAAACTTTGAGGTGACGATACATCAATAGGGCTGACGTATGTTGGAAGAGTGGAAAAAAAATCAATCAAATTAGTAATGCTATTTTGATTAAATTCCTAAAGCAGGAATTTGACCATGTCACTTAAAGAGGCATGTCAAGGACATCATGTCTGCATACAGTCATTCATAAAGCAGAGCATGGAGGTGGTAAGCATTCAAAGAGGTATGAGTGTTTTTCTAACCCAAAATGTATCCCTTGCTCAACAAATCCATTTGCTTTTGTCTTTGCAGCACGACAACAACAGTGATCAAAGGATTTCATTAAGGAAGTGATGACAAAGGAGCACAGGCACAGGTCAGTGCTTTTGAAAAATATATGTTTAACCTTGTTACCATCACCGTGGTTGTGAATGCATTAAACATTAGACCTGATTTATTAGCCACCTGCTTCTGCTGAAGGGGAAAGATCCGCCCCCTCCACACACGACCAGAATGAACTAAAAAGAATGAGTTCAAATCAATGCAAAATCAATTTATCTTATTTCACACAAGGCTGCCTCTTAGGGATTAGATGCAAGAAACTAAATAGATCAACATTAGCAAAAGGAAACTAGTTTTTATGACACAATGCTTGCAAATAAGGAGACCTTAAAAAGATGACACTGAAAATCTATCCATAATGCAGCTGGTGCATGTTTAAGAATACCATTGTAAGATTACGATGTTACAGATGAGCAAAATTCACAACTGAAGCATATTCTTCAATTGTGAATTTTGCTCATCTGTAACATCGTAATCTTACAATTCTTTGCGGTATATGAGTGTGAATTTGAACTGGCCACACTCCACAAAATGTGAAGAACTGGAAAGAATTTGAACCGAATCTGTAATGACAGGAGTAGGGAATTATTCAAAGATATTTTGATTTAAAGAAATTCTCCATAATCGCAGAACTTAGGTGATCTTTTTAAGGTTTCCTCTTTGTAATGTTAATAGACTGAAGATGGTGGAGTTGAATATATAATTTATTCAAGTTTAGAAGTAATTTCACTCTAAGACAGTACGACTTACTGTATGCACATTAGGGTGTTGTACTGTATGTTACATTCTATGTTTATTAAATGTTTATTGCATGATTTTTTTGTCTATTTTTTTTTCACCTGATAATGTTATATGTTTGTATGAACTCATTATGGATCAAGGTCATATTCACTATTGATGTACTTTAATCCATCACGTGGAATTCAAGTTTACCACCTGCATTAAGCAAATTTTAGTTGTTTAAATTAGTTGCAATATTAACATTATTTTATTAACATTAAATTAATGGCATTTTCCTTTAGGCCTAGAACCAGCTTTGCATATTATTGCTCTTTAATGCCACTGTCCGAGGTACTGGTCATCGATTAAAACGTGTCCAAAATTTGTTTAGATTCTGTCAATCAAAATCTCGCTATGATTGAATAACCATTCAGGCTTCTCAATCAAGGAATGACGCACAAAGATCTCTCTTTCCCCCATTCATCAGTGACTTTGATATATGCCTTTGCCACTGCATCTCATCTAATTGTCATTATGGGGTGTTGGGCAGTAATTAAAAGGGGGCTTAAATGTTGCAGCACACTATTTTCCTTAGCCAAACACGCACACACGTACGTCTCCAGAGTCAGTCATACTAACAAGGTCAGATTTAGGGGTCGGTCAGACGCTGGGCTTTGAGGTGACGGTAAATGAGAATCAGGAGGAATTTGCAGCATCGCTTAAATCAGGACATAATGGTTTGGATGACAGCAGAGAGACGGGCATTGACAAAACCACATTAATCAAAGCAACCACATCTGCACTCTAATCGTTATCCCCATTTACCTGCAAATGGCTGAATCAGGATTTATAATTTTAACCCAAACAAATTTTAATCGCATTTCACTTTAATCAATTGCATTTAAGAGATGATGAGAAATTTGTTTAATAATCTAGCACTCGTAATTGTAATTGGTTATTACGAAGTTAAACTGCCCAACACATACATGCAACTCAGAATACCCTTCTGTCTCTTTTTATCCTCTCATGTTATTTGTGGATGGATGCTTGAATAAGAAAAGCAGTGTTTGCATCTTCTTAATGCATGTTTTTCCAGTGTTATACAGTGCATTTAGATTTTTAATAATGGTACAGTACTTTTTCCTGGTATGTAGGCTTCAGAGTAGACCCAAATAACTAAACAAACAGCACTTTAATTCTCTTAAACTCAAAGACATTGATTACTATTCTTTAGAATATCGTTTGTGTGTGTGTGTGTTAAACAGTAAAGAGAAATTCATACATATTTGGAACAACATAAGGGTGAGTAAATGAAGTAAATGAATTTTCATTTTTAGGTAAACTATATTCCATATATCATACTAATAAGAAAATATTCTTATAACCAATTTTTTTATAAATATTATTTTTTTAATGGTTGCTAGAGTGTCCTTGATGGTTTCCAGATCATTGTGGGATGGTTGTTGAAATTATTATTATTATTATTATTATTATTGCTATGCAGTTGCTGTGCATGGTGTTTTGCTTGGTGATTGCTTGTAAATTTAGGGTGGATGATGTAGATCTACAGTTTAGTATTCTACCCGTCTGCCAGAGGAAAATCATAATTCTGATCTCTTAGATAAGTAATAGCACACCTCTTCTCAACAATTTCATGTCAAATCATTCATGTCTGTAGTGGGTTGCGTTGCGGACCGAACATTTTGTTCAAATCACTAACCCCAAGCATCTAGTGAGAGCATGTTCATTAGAAAGACGTGTTCCTCTTCTCGCTCTATTGAATTTTTAGAGCGTGTATGTTCAGATATGAATGTTCCTGTAGCAATAACCAGAGGAACATCAGGATATTGGCCATTAGTTTCGATATAAATGCATTCATAAAACTGGCCTTTGAGAAAGTTATTTGGAAGATAGCTCTTTATGTCCACAAGGCTGAAGTCTTTTGCTATAAAAGTTATCGTTCCGTTTCAATGTTCGCAGTGATGACGTTAATCTTTCTGAAGAGTGGCATCATTCAAGAATGCATAAAAAAAAACAATGAGCAAAAATGACCTTTTCTCTTTACAGCCAAAGCTTATTATTGAAATTGTTCTGTGTGGTATTGCGAAAATTGTTTTCTAACCTCTTTTGGATTTCAGCTTGAATGAATCTGGTATCTTTACACAAGGTCTAATGACTCATGCATTTCTAAAACCTTTGTGATTTGAAGGCCTGTGTGCCTACGTTTATGAGTAAAAGGGTTTAATAGAAGTATATAATAAAGTGTGTGAATTAATTTGTAACGTCACACTGCTTGCTAACAGTGTAGACACAAGCTGGAATGAAACATAGCCTATGCTTTTAACTCAAAAAGCTGTACTGTTTTTTATTTATTTATTTGAAAAAAAAAAATATATACCTAGTATACATGAATAATACACATTCGTCTTAATGGTGCAGACATTTGAAAGTTATGAAAGTTTGCTACGACACAGTATTATGACATTTTTGTTGCATTATTCCAAAGAGTATGAATGAAAACAAGGCTGTGACAGAGAGAAGTACTCCGACAGTGTATTTAATGGAATTAACTTTTGTTTAACAATAAATCAAATCTTTAGCTGATGAAACATCTTTCAGAATTAAACTTTAAGTAGACAAAACCGCTATAAGAATAGGTTTAAAAGTTGTGAGTTGTGAAAATTAGGCGATCAAGGACCTTTATACAGTCTATACTACTGTAAAGACTTTAAGTCTATCCCTCACAGCTTCATTATTCATTGTTAAATTCAATGTTGGCTAGCCAGAAATAATGTCATTCCATGGCAGAAATAAGCTTTCACACCTTTGGGTGAGTCGCTGTAATATACCGTCCAAATGAACTGGTTCACTAAAATATTTCAGACCTAAAGAACTAATTTCCAACACTGGTTTAGAGATTCAAAAATAAATAAAGTGCATCTTCTTTTTGGGTATGCTCTCTGTGTGTTTCTCCCTGACAGGTGAAGCGGTGGATTCAGAGACTGATGTGATCAGCAGTGATTGATTTTATCTGCAGGGCTGCGCGGTGCTGAGGTCCACGGGTCCAGGCCTCTCTGCCCTGACACCTATAAACCCATCCAAACACAGGCTGCTCTGATTGATTCGTGTATGGACCAGACGTGTGACCAATGAATAATTAAAACCCTTAAACCCATGCGGCTTGGGGAATTGGCTGCACGATGACCAGCTTTCTGACTTATTGACGGTCTAGCAGCTGTCATGTCAATAGCGCAGGTGATTTGACAGCCAAACACAAGTCAGCAGAGGCTTCGTGAGTAGGCGGAGCTGTTAATATTATTCATCCAATCAGCGTGCATGAAATCTAATATAGTAGATCCTTTGTTGCCTTTGACAGATTGTTTGTGACACTCACGATTTGTTGAGGGGTTCTCTCTCTCATCTGTCTTTTAATTCTGAAGAGTCAAAATACATTTATTGCAACCATTATGTGTAATCAGGAGTGCATTATATTACACTGAGGTCTATGTATTGTACTTTATATTTGATATATTTGAGCAAGGTTAAAATAAAACAAACAGAGAAGTATAATTTGTAATGACAGTCTGTATATGTGTTAAAATCACAATGCATGAAAATGTATTTATTAGTGTACCGGCAGCAGATGAACATGTTCCGCTGTCAGATAGCGCCCCCTGCTGCTCATTGCATATTCTTGAGGAGAGGCACTGTTGCTACAGTCAATATTTCTCAGTGTAGGTTTGTTTGTTTGATTGCCAAACAGACTATTGTACATTTCCATGCACGTTTATTGCACAGGAAAAATGTTACTCTGTTTCAAGAAGTTGTTTTTGTAAAATACACAAATACATTAATAGGGCCTACTATAAACCTGAGCAGGTTCATCTCAGTTCAAGGTACAGTCTGAGGCTCTGAAGAGACACCGAAAGCAGCTTTTAGCTCACGTTATCTTTCAGTTTAAGTGTAAGTTTTAAACAATTTAGATCAACTGCTCTGTAAAATGCACAGATGTTCCAAAGGTCAAATCGCCAGTAGACGTCCAGGTGGAGTTATAAGTGAAGTACAAATGATAATGAGTACTTGGAAGTGTGAGAGAAAGCATTCTGAACAAAAGACACTTGATATTCACTTATATGTATGTAAACAGATTTTTAATAGGCCTATTAGTGGTCTGGTTTAGGAGATGTAAGCTATTACACTTATAATGTTAGTAAGCTAATAAAACTGGTTTGGACTACACTAATACTGTAGGCCTATGAAATTTTTTTGAATGCCATTTGTAAAAAGGAATGCCATTTGTTCGGTTATAATTAAGCACAGATACATTCTGTGAAATACTAGTACTGTGAATGAGAAAATAAAAAAGCTAAAGTATTTTAATTATGTGTGAAAATCACATAAAAATCACATAAAAACAAATTTAAACATTAGGTTTTTTTATGAATTATTATGGTAACACCACAATAAGGTTTCATTAGCTACCTCTGGTTAACACATTAACTAAGGATTCAAGTGATTCAGTACTTTGTTACTGTATTTATTCATCATTGTTAAGATTAGTTAACTATGGTGATACGTGCTGACACATATTACTCAGCTGAATAAAACAATATAACACATATTACACTGCATCACAACATTTGTAAGGGTTTTACTGATTATAATGGTACTTGCATTGGTTTTAATGGAAACTGTAATGACTGTGGGTTTATTTTGGTACTTGGTCGCCTTCTGTTGGAGGGTTGTTAAAACCACTAAATCCTAATGGAATATGTCCCAAAACATACTACAGAAAACCTTTTTTAATGACCATTTTTTTCTCCATCATAAGACATGTTAGGGTTAATAAAGACATAAATGTGTATGTGTATGTGATGTGACCTTTACCCTGATCCAGGTCCAAAAGACCTTTAGAAGACTTTATATAAGTGCCTTAATCACATTTCAGTGTTTGAAAATCAATGACAGTGTTCATAGCATGGGATTGCTGTGATTTATTAATGTACAGTTCATCGCATTAAAAAAAAATAATTTATTCTGATCTCAAAAGGCCTATAAAGAAAAACCTTAGATTCAATATGTTTTTACTCGCTTTTACAAGATACAGCAGAATTGATTTTTTTTTTTATAGATATGACATTATTACATGGGAAAACCCAACCCCACATAAATTGCTAATTGGCTTTTTTAAGTTTTCACCATAATAATCAGTCTGCTGCAAGTTCTTAATTAGGCTTTCGACTACAGAGCTATTTTGAATTATGAAATGAAGCGAGATAATTAGCAAATATTAATGCCTCTACTGTTGCTATTCCAGATCATTTAAATATTAAATAAAATTAACTTTCACATGGTGTTTGCATTTAAATGTGTCCTAGCAGTGTGTGGACACAACCACCCTTCACTGATAAATCCATTCACTGATTTTTGTTCAGTGAACAATCTGACAAATCTTAAAATATATAAGAAATGTATATAATATATATATAAACACACACCCGGAGCAGTGGGCAGCTATTTTTACTGCAGCGCCCGGGGAGCAGTTGGGGGTTCGGTGCCTAGTCAAACTCTAACCACTAGGCCACGACTTCCTCAGAATACACGTATGTTCAGAATGGCAATTCATAAGTTATGCATTTTTCCCAATCTTTTAAATAAAGCCTGTTTCCATTATCTTATTTTTTTTTTTACATTATAATTATTATTATTTTTATTATTATTGAGTGACATTAGTACATAATAAATACAAACTTTATGTTGACATTAGTGGTTTGTCATTTTTTGCATCAGCATACTTCAATTACAGTTGTTTAATAATTATGTATTTATTTATTTATTGAATTTCAGAATTGGACTGCAGCATACAACATTGTGAATGTTAATTTAATATTTTATTATTTTAGAAAAATGTTTAAAGAACGTAATGCTATTAAATATTATTAGAATGATTAAGAATACTGCATCAACATACTTCAATTACAGTTGTACAGTAGGGGTGTGCTGTGTCCTGACATTTGATCCTACCTGTCAGATTTTGCAACCAGGGTTTACTGCGCATGCGCAAATCTGTAGCCCTACTGGGTCCTTTTTCTCATGCTGAACTAAAAGGGTTCAGGGGGAAAATTCCAAATAGAAGTGATCACCCCTATTCCCTTGGAGTGGGGCCATTGGAGTGAGAAGGGGGCACGTGTTCGGAATGCACTTGGCAAAGGGAGAGACGTAAATTTCTCATTATCTTCAGCTGGCATGCTCCCGTGACAACACAGCACGGTGTACGTCAGCAGATGTCGCTGTTTTACTGTAATAAATGTATTTTTATTGTTGTTAGCGTAATTGTTGCAAATAAATATACATTTTACATTTAAAAAAGCTTTTAATATATATTTATATACTTTTTAAAATATAAAATGTATGCCACACCTGTGAGGTGGTTGGATTATCTCGGCAAAGGAGAAGTGCTCAATAACACAGATTTAGACAGATTTGTGAAAAATACTTGAGAGAAATAGGCCTTTTGTATACATAGAAAAAGTCTTAGATCTTTGAGTTCAGCTCATGAAAAATGGGGGCAAATACTAAAGTGTTGCATTTATAATTTTGTTATGTGTGTATATACACACACGCACACACTTCAGCATTGGATTGTAAAATAAGACGTTGTTTAAAAGCTTATATTCTTATAAAAATAAAAGGTTTAAAATAATTATAATCCATCACTATGAAACCAGCGACAAAAATCAATCAATCAGTCAATCATTTTCTGGATTGTCCAGGAAGTACAGAGTCAAAAGTCAAACCCATTGAAGGTGTTGTATTAATGAATAACTCTGAAAGGAGATCCAGTCAGTCTCAGGTTGGTCTGTGCAGCTCGAGGAGAGGCAAATGGCTCAGAGGCATTTTGAGGGAAAAGAACAGGCTGAATCTTATGAGCGGTACCGTGTGTCTCCACCTCAGGAACTCATAGATGAAGTGCTGAACTTCCTTCGAAAAAGAGTAGGCTATGTGTTTATACTTTTCTAAGAATGACCAAAGTCCTTTCAGGCTCTGGAATGACTCAGCATTTTGTGCACATGACGGTGTTTTACTTGTCTTTATTGAGGCTAAACTATAGTAAATAATCAAGGAACTGAGAATCAAAGCTCTATCATTGTTTATCTTTTGAAACATTGAACCTCTTGAGCGACATCGCACCTTTCCCAGAAGGTCCAGGGGTCCTGACATTAATACTACCCGTCAGATTTTCCTACCAGAGTTTACTGCGCATGCGCACATCAAAATCGCGTCCCTTTTCTCATGCTGAACAACACTTAATGTACATGCATTACTGTAAGTGTAGGTTTAGGGTTGGGGTAGGTGTAGACTTTTATAAAACAATCTAATATGTATAAAAATATGTATTCTTCTAGTTTTCCGCATACTGATATACAGTAGGCTAGATCCCTGACGCAAGCAAATTATAGCATAATATATCAAAGAAATCGAGCGTGCGCATATATATATATATATATATATATATATATATATATATATATATATATATATATATATATATATATATATATACATATTCGGGATCGATATCCTCTTGTCAAGTGCTGACGTAAGGAATGCTGTTTCTGGGTCCAAGCCTTAACTCGTTTCACTTGAGAATACTCAGTTTATGAGCACTGTTTATTCATATTAAATATTTCAGCTAAACGTTTCTACTTACAGTGTAGAGTAGCCTGCAGTCTCCTTGCTCACGGCATCCCAAACACAATTTATTTATTTATTTATTTTCATTTTCTGATCTGGGATTTCGGTATGGAGTAAAAAATTAGGATTGTAATATTTTTTTGTAACATTGAATCACATTGTGAATATAGGCCTATTTTAGCACCGTTTGTTGTTTTCTCGTGGCATCTGAAATTCTTTTTATTATTAGGCTATTATTATCAATATAATTATTAATCAAAACAAAAATATACAACAGTTTACAAAAATGAACATAACATGCCAGAGTGTACAAACCATTTCTTTTTTTTTTATTATTTGTTTTTATCACTTTCAACGGAATAATACTATGCATATATCAAAATTATTTAAATTGAATATAATATTTGTTTTCCTTCTAATTAAATTTTCCATATCCACACAGAAATTCCTTGTGTATACACAATTACAAAACAAATGGACAATAGAGTCCTTTTTCCACTGAACAAAAATCTGTTATAATCAATATCCTAATTAAGTTTATTATTTTTATTATTATTATTATAATTATGTTGTCATGTTTTTGTTGGTATTATTGTGGTTTAAGAGAATAAATATAAGCTAAATATAATTTAATATTTATTCTCATTTAAGGTAATTAGATAAATGTATTATTTATTAAAATATTTCTTTAGTTGGACACAAAATGACAGATTTTTCAGATCGCATGACTTCAGAAGACAATAGAAAGGCATAAAACTAAAACAAAAGATTTACTACATATTTTACATTTTAAAACACACAAGCGTTACTCTGTATTACCTCTCTGAACAGATCCAGGGCTATCTTGATCTGGCTGTGGATGTGGGCTGTGGATCAGGACAGGGCACAGAACTACTCGCCCCTCACTTTCTCACTGTGGTCGGGATAGATGTCAGTCCAGCTCAACTGGAGATAGCTAGTTCCAAAGAGCATGCAGCAAATGTGTGTTACAGGTATACAATAACCTACAATAAAATATAAACCTGAAGAACAATTCTTCATTTCATGATCCTTAAAAACTATAACAATAATATGGCGAGAGTATCATATACGAAAGTACTGACAAGATACTTCAAAGAATATCAAGTTACATATCTAGTTGCATATCTAGAGTCGCAATGATAATACCGTATTTTTATATAAAAATATATACCTATTAGCTAGTGAATGTTCTTGATTAAACCTCACTATAGTGCGTTCAGGTCACTTTCAACCTGACATGAATGGATGAGGTAATGAATGAATAAATAAATGAATGTAAAGGACAATTAAGATTATTTTTGTGGCTATAAATGGCTATATATATATATATATATATATATATATATATATATATATATATATGTGTGTGTGTGTTTGTGTGTGTATGTGTATATATGTATGTGTATATATATGTATGTAACGGAGGCCAGCACGTGGTGCTGTGCAGGTAAAACCTCACTCCCCAATCTCAAGAAACGCACTAGCAACAGACGCTAGTGGCTGTAGCCATTTAGCCTCCTTGTTAGTGCGTCCACTTCCCATGACGGAGACCTGGGTTCGAGCCACGCTCAGAGCGTAGAATTTTTTTTTTTTTTACCCAATTTTACCTAATTGATTTAATATACAGAAGTGTACACAAAAAAAAAAAAAAATGAAGTAAAATTAATTGAGATGGAAATTCTCATGCATTTTTTCTCCACTTTAGTAAGGTTTAAATCCTGAACATTTATTAACTAAAAAGTAAATATATACATACAAAATGTACAAAACAATATAAATTTACAGTTTTTGTTATATTTTTATTTATCCTCTTATCCATTTTAAAAAATATATATATTTTTTCTCATTTTGTTTCCCAGTACAATCTATGCTCGCACTATTTATAACTCTGTTTATTCCGCTCCATTAGACAGAGCCCTGCAGAGGAGTTGCCCTTTGAGGATGATGCGGCAGACTTGGTGACATCCATGGCAGCCGCTCACTGGTTTGACCATCCGCGCTTCCTGCGGGAGGCAGACAGGATTCTGAGGCCAGGAGGCTGCCTCGCTCTGCTCAGCTACACCATGGATTTTGAACTGGAATATGGAGAAAGGACCTCCAAACTCAATGAAATCTGTCAAGAGGTTAAATAAACTAACAAAATTTTTATGGGTTGTTGTTCAGGAAACCTGCATTATAAGTGCTTGATATGAGACAACACGTTTGTGACCTGCTGCATTATTTTAATTTAATGGTATCCTTGCACTTGAGATCTTCAGTGAAAATGTTATTTTTTGATTCACAGTTCTATGCAGCCCTGCACCCTTTTCGGAAAGCTTATATAGGGTCCAGTTCTGTAGATCTCTACAAGAAGATTTATGACTCTGTGTCATACAATGATAAAGAGTGGTAAGTGTGTTTTATTGCATGCGCAATAATCCTGTAAAAAAAAAAAAAAAAAAAAAAAAAAAAAAAAATATAATATTTTATAGAATTCTTGTATTTGTTTTAAGGCATGAATGTCTGAGGTGTCGGATGATTATGCCACTGTCAGGGTTTATTGGCTTGGTTGAAACCTTCTCTACCTATCAAGGTTTCCTGGAGAAAGATCCTGTTGAGGCCAAGAGACTGTCTCAGACCATCACAGACCGGTAAAACAGACAATCTTAACTCATAAATCAAAAATCATGCTCTGAATGATCATGCAATAGCCAATGGATTTGCTCCAGTGTAATGCATTAAATTAAATCAAATCAACATACTAAAACAGATTATCAAGAGTGGTGTGATAATCTAAATAATCAAGTCAACACATTATCATTTTTATTTATTTGTTTATTTATTTTTATTAATTTACATATTTCAGTATATATAATATTTATAAAACAGCATACTGTAATTAATAATTTTTGACTGAGTTATATTTTATTATTTTATTTTAATTGTTCTAAATATATATATATATTTTTTTCAGGTTGTTGGAAGAAATGGGAGCCTCATCAACTGACACAGAAGTAACAGTTGTAGTGAAATATTTCTATATATTAGCATCTAAACCACAGAAATCCTAAATTTATGTTTCAATCCCATGGAGCCCTATCTGTTAAAAAACTTTTCTCAATAATTCTAAAAAAAATAAATAAAGCATTTGTGTTTTATTCCTGTTCTGGAAATGTTTAACACTTAACATCAAACTTGCATTATTATATGTGACTCTGGAGCACAAAACCAGTCTTAAGTCGCTAGGGTTTATTTGTAGAAATAGCCAAATATACATTGTAGGCTATGGGTCAAAATGATAGATTTTTCTTTAATGCCAAAAATCATTAAGTTATTAAGTAAAGATCATGTTCCATTGAGATGTTTTGTAAATTGTATACTGTAAATATATTAAAACTTAATTTTTGTTTATTAATATGCATTCCTAAGAATCTTAAAGGTGATTATCTCTCTCTCTCTCTCTCTCTCTCTCTCTCTCTCTCTCTCTCTCTCTCTCTCTCTCTCTCTCTCTCTCTCTCTCTCTCTCTATATATATATATATATATATATATTTTTTTTTTTTTTTTTTTTAGATTTTAATATAGTATCTTGGCCAAATATTGTCCTTTCCTAGAAAACCATACATCAATGCTATTTATTCAGCTCTCAGATTATGTACAAATCTCAATTTTGAAAAATTTACTCTTAAAACTGATTTTGTGGTCCAGGGTCACATATCATGATTCTATGAAAATCTCTTATCTTAAGTAGCTTTGCACAGAAGAGCGGAAGTATTCTTTGTGGCGTTTGATTCTGTACGGACTTCTTATTGAATGAACGAAACAACTTCCGGCTTCTAAACAGCTCAAGCAGCGGAAATCATTAAACTCAGCGGAACTAATCTGCGCAGCATTCTCAGTTCTGTTTTTTTTTTTTTTTAACGACATCTAACGTCTTAAATTTAGAAGTTATTTGGTGTGAAACCGTGTGAAATTCAGTTTGAGCTTCCTGATTATGGTGTAAACGGAGCAGTTCAGTGACCCTGACAGCTGCAGGTAAGTGTACAATCGAGCACAGCCGAGTTATTTGACATTTTTAGAGTAGTTTTATGATCAATGTAAAGACATTTTAACCCCCGTGTTTCAGTATATATCAAGACATCCATCTCAGTCTCGATATAAATAATACACCCTGTAATGGGAATCAAGGTGTCGTTGTTAATGAACCTGTTATTCTTTTATTTCATAACACCTGTGTCTAATAACGCCCATTATATAGAAATGGTTTAAGAGTTTTAATATTTCTGGACAGGAAGAGCTGTAGCGGTAGCAGCTTCCTTTGGTACTTTGATAAATGTAGTTGTATGGACAAATTAACCTATTTCTGTACGATGGTATTTAACGTTAAATGGGGTTCCAAGGTAACTTGGAAGCTGTACTTTATACTTGAAGAATACCATGGTATTGACATATTACATGTGTAGAAAACATGGTATTGCTTTTGTACACGTCCACAAAATGTGGTAGTTTGTAAGTTAGTTCATATTAGAGACATGATATTACCGTGAAAAACAAAACATGGTAACGTTAGTACCATGGTGCTCGATTCTTTCACATTAGAAAGGTGTTGGTCCTTTGTGGGCAATTTAAAGTTGTGTACAGTTTGGGAATGTAGTCAAATATTTAGCAAGTCTGTTTTTCCTCCCACTATCATTTTGTTGTTGTTTAAGTAATGCAGTGCTATGTAATGGTCAGTATAATGCGAGTCCATACAAAACAACTGTCTTATGCTTCATTTGAACTCCAGTGTGGAAAATGTTTAGCCCCCCTTTTTTAATATTTTATTTTATTGAGTTAACATTTACTTTATTTCAAGCAACAAAGAGGTTAAATTTAGTTAAGTACAGTGACCCTGGTGGTCACCATGTTTGTGTGTGTGTGTTTCTCACAGGTGTGTGTGAGAGTGTGTATGTTGGTATGCTGACGTTAGCCAGTAAGCTGAAGAGGGAGGAGGGTGTAAGGGCTGGCCGGACCTCTGCAGGCCCCAACGATGCCTCTCATAGAGTGTCCATCAGAGACCGACTGCTCATCAAAGGTACCAATCACTGACCAAACACTCCTCCTGTCTGCTGCGATCATGACACTGAAGCAGTGGTTCATGACCAGTATTTCGGACTTTAAAGTGATCGTCTCTATCTATCTATCTATCTATCTATCTATCTATCTATCTATCTATCTATCTATCTATCTGTCTATCTGTCTGTCTGTCTGTCTATCTATCTATATGTCTATTATTTCATCTGTCTTTCTATGTCTGTTTTCTGTCTGATTGTCTGTCTGTCTATCAGTCTATCATTTATTAGTTATATCAGTCGTTCTATCATTCTATTGTAATGTCATCTATCTATCTATCTATCTATCTATCTATCTATCTATCTGTTTGTCATTCTATTGCTATGTTGTGTCATTCTATCTATCATTCTATTGTTATTTATCTATCTTTCTGTCTGTCTGTCTGTCTGCGTTCTATCATTCTATTATGTCATCTGTCTTTGTATCTTTCTATCTATATGTCTGTCTGTCCGTCTGTCTATCAGTCTATCATTGATTAGTTATATCAGTCGTTCTATCATTCTATAATAATGTCATCTGTCTATCTGTCTGTGTGTCTTTCTGTTTGTCATTCTATCATTCTTTTAAGTCATCTGTCTTTGTATCTTTCTATCTATATGTCTGTCCGTCTGTCTATCAGTCTGTCATTCATTAGTTATATCAGTCATTCTCTCATTCTATTGTAATGTCATCTATCTATCTGTCTGTCTATCATTCGTTCGTTCGTTCTATCACTCTATTGTTATATGTCGTCTGTCTCTCTGTCATTCTATCTATCGTTCTGTGAATTGTTCTGTGTGTTTATCACGGTTCAATACATTGTCACTGGCTCATTAATTACACTGTGCCAGTCTCTTTTGAAAGAGTAGTGTGAGTCTGAATGAGTGTGTTGTGTTGTGCGGTGACTGCAGGGAGTAGACTGGTGTAAGGTGAAGTGATGCAGGCCAGTTCAGAAGAGCTGTAGACTCTATTTATAACAGACTGAGAGGAGGAGCCTGTATGTTATTACCAGCAGCTTAAAAAGCACTTCCCCTCCACAGTCAAACACTCAGGCTATTTTCTGAATCAGTGAGGCCCAAATCAACATTTAGAGAGGGTATCATGAGAGAGCAGGTGGCCATATATACACAGAGAGAGCTGTGTCTTGTATTTGTGTTCTAGAGACCATAATTCCAATAATAACAAATTCAGAAAAGAATAAATGAGTATATCATTCTAAAAAAAAAAAAAGCTGTTAATGTGAAGATGAGTAAAAGCTGGTTCTTTAAGTGTCTTTGTTACCCATCAGTACTAAACAACACTCATGCTTTCATCTGTTTACAGATGTTTCAGAACTTGAGGCTAACCTTCCAAGTGAGTATATTCAGGTCATTTTTTATGCTCTTTAAGAATGATCAATATATTGATACTACTAACTTATTATTATTGATTAAAGGACAGTACAAATCTAAATGAGTAAAGACAGTATATATGTATGTTTTATTTATTGCTGTAATTCGTCTTTAAAAATCAATAATTTCATACATTTCAACAAGAAATAAAACTTATACATTTTCACACTGTACATTAGAGTGTTGTGATTATCTGAAATCACATGAAATTATTGGTTTGAATTTTTTTAGTGATTCATTTTTGTGTTCTTTTAACAACATGAAAATAATTGTTGGCTTATCAGTACCGCTTTGGTTTTAAAGGTGTATGCCTAACGCTATTTCTTTTTTATACATCTACAAACCTGTCTGGATGTGCCAGCTGTAATACAGATGTAAATTTTTTTTTTGTGTGTGTGTGATTTAATGAACTCTTATTCTAAACATGCATTATTCTAAACATTTCTGCAGATACCTGTAAATTAACGTTTCCTGATGAAAACAAACTCTGTCACTTCCAGTTGGCCATTTCACCAGGTAATTCTGGCCTCTTTTCTGAAAGATTAAATTGTGAACATCCATTAAATGCAGATGCTGTTGAACAGTGTGAAAGAGTTTACCTGACCTATCCATGCCCTATATAAGGCCCATGCGTACAGATCACAACTATTTAAAATAAAACATTGTATGCCCTTCAAATTCACATAACCTCGTGAGCCAATATGATATTGTCTTTTGGTAACATTTTCTATTATCTTTTTGGGTTATGTGTCCTGAACAAGCAAAAATCATTAACGATTTTCACATCATATTGTTTTTTCACATTGCTCCTTCTGCAAGTAGTCCTTTGCTCGTCTTCCATTTCATTGTAAGTGTCTGTTAAATGTTAATCTGTTTTGCGAATGAAAATATAACCTTACATTTCTGCAAAACACCTCATCAGATGAAGGCTATTACCTTGGTGGAAAGTTTCAGTTTGAGATTGAAGTTCCCGAAGCCTATAATATGGTGGTAAGTGCCTGTGACATATCATGAAGTAATGAGGTAATGCCACACTTATTCCCTCGCAGTGCTACGATGATTTTATTAGTCCATTTGTATGCGGGGCTGTTAAATAGATGTTTGCAGGCACCTGTAATAGTCTGGTAAAGGCTGTGCAGAGATCCATACATGGACCCTCAACCCTGGTATCTAAGTTTAGAGCAAAATCATGAAATATTACTGAGGCAAAAGGCATCAAGCATAACATTTATACAGTGATTATATAGCTTAAATAAGTGACTAGAAGTAATTAAAATGAAGTCTCTAAGTTATTCTTAGAGACTATTTCTTTTGTAATTGGATGCTGCTTTTAGTCTTGTTCATTTTTGTTTTACGTGTACAAAAGCTTGGGCAATCTGCAACATATCTTTTTTTGTTCCATTGAAGTGATTAAAATCACACAATTTTAGAATGAGATTAACTTTACTTACTTTACAAATTCAAACTGTGTGCTGTAAGACAACTGCTTTCCTTTCTGCTTTCCACAGCCTCCTAGAGTCAAGTGCTTGACTCGGATATGGCATCCAAACATTGCAGAAACTGGGGAGATCTGTCTGAGGTATGTATCTGTATTTGTAGTTTATTCACATTTTAATGCATCAGAAGCCAGATTGATTTTATTTGGACAGCTGTTTTTGTGTTATTTGAATGATATTATATTAATGTTAAAATCTCTAATAGTCTATTGCGAGAGCATTCAATTGATGGTACTGGATGGGCACCCACTCGTACTCTAAAGGTAATTTGTGTTTTTGTAATGCCTCTTGGAAAAATTCATTAGCGTTTTCTATGCAGAACTGTATTGAAATGCCTCATATTCTTTCTCTATATAAAATATCCTTTCTTTCTTTCTTTTTTTTCTTTTATTTGCCCTTAAATAACTAACGATTTGTAAAATAATATTTCGGTTAACAGCTTTTTAAACCATCATTTTAATTTTTGAAGTTTTTCCAGCATTAATATTTTATATTTTCTTTAGAAAATCTATTACAAAAAATATTTTTTTTTCTATGCGTGCGTGTTAGGGGCCATTCACACAAAACTCATTTTTGCATTCCACTAACCTGGTTTTTCGTTGTATTTCTATGTAAATGTAATAGACCATTGTCTTAAGGCAAATGCTTATGTCTCACATCTTTTGCAGAGTCTTGTGCATAACACTGCATTCAAAAAACTGTGGCGCTCAAGTTAAATGTAATGGCTAATCTGTGTTTTCCACCAATTTATTTGTCTCTAGGATGTAGTGTGGGGACTGAATTCACTCTTCACTGTAAGTACACATGAAAGAATCTTTTATTATATATATATATATATATATATATATATATATATATATATATATATATATATATATATATATATATATATATATGTATATGTATGTATGTGTATTTTTTTTTTTTTTTTTTTTTTTTATGTTAAAATTGTTATCCTCCAGGGGGAAGGTCAGCATATGTGTTGTTTCTTTCACAGGATCTTCTTAACTTTGATGACCCACTGAATATAGATGCAGCGGAACATCATTTACGGGACAAGGTAGAGCACCAGCGCACATCTAAACATGTTTACAAACTTTTATTTTTATTTATTGGTTAAAGAAAAAAAACTAAATATAATCATCCTGATATTATGTGTATTGGTTAAGTATATAAACACACACACACACACACACACACACACACACACACACATATATATATATATATATATATATATATATATATATATATATATATATATATATATATATATATATATATATATATATATATATATATATATATAATAAATGCTTAATACATCGCTCAGCCCTATGTGCAGAGCCTTTGCAGGTATGTGTTTAATCCAAACCCATCAATTTCCTTGATGCTTCCTGTTTTAGGAGGATTTTAGGAACAAAGTTCAGGACTTCATCAGAAACTATGCAAGATGATGTCTCTGTTGAGCCACACTCACATGCATGTGACTTTGCAGATGTACATCAATCCAGACTGCAACAGAGACAAAATCTCAAACTATTAAAACATTCTTGGGGACAGAAGAAAGTAAAAATGCATATTGAATGACCCTGCAAGTCCCTGATCAAGATTTGGGAGGGGGGTGTGGGCCTTACTTTCCATTTTCGATAGCTTTTTTTATTTGTTTTTTGAAGCGGACAATCATGCAGCTACTTCATCAAGTTTGCTTTTACCCCCACCCACAAAAAAAGAAGAAAAAAAAAGAAAAGAAAAAGTACAAAGACGGTGATCGTGAAAATGAGGACGTATAACCTCGCTGATGTCACCTCCTATGCTAGTGCCTCTGTTTTTGCCACATATAACTGGACACACGTTGTAAGCCGACTTCTGCGGCCTGCTTCTTCTCAAAACTTGACTACCTACAAACACTGAGATTGATTTGTTTATAAGTGATGTCATAGAAATCCCAAAGTTCCATTGGTTCATTCGCTCTGGGGGAGGAGTCAACCGATGAGGAATCACAAAAATATATAGCACTGATGTCCCATGGAATACATCGGTGGGTTTCCGAGCGGATTCTGTAAAGCTGTTTCATGTAACTCGGCACCTCTCCATGTAAAATCACTGCACTTATCGGACTACTCAGTATCACGTGTACACGCGCAGATATAAAAATGTCTGTGGGTGCCTCTGAATGAGTCATGAAACCGTTTCAGTTCAAATATGTGAGGTGTTCATCGGTGAATCTCGTGATTGTCCGGGTCACATTTCTATGAAAGCCAGTTTACACAATGAAATAAAAGTAAAACATTTAATTGTGACCTTTTATCTAACAATTCTGACTTGATATGCAGAAAAAGATGAACCCAGAATTGCAAGAAAGTCAGAATTCTGAATTACTTTTGGAATTTGGACTTTTCCTCCCAAATTCTGTTTACATCGCACAACTCTCAACAACTTTTTTTTTTTTTGGCCATGGAAATAAAGAATAAACAAAGGTAATTAAAAATGAGTTTTTATCTCATAATTTGGATTTTTATTCTTTGAATAAACAATTCTAAGAATAAAAGTCTGAATTACGAGGTTAAAGACTTAAGAACATAACTGTAAGAAACTCAGAATTGTGAGAAAAAAGTTAGAATTGTAAGATAAAAAGGTCACAATGTCCTTATTATTATTATTATAATCCCATGGCATAAAGGAGCTTTACTACTATTTACCCACAAATCACATGGTAAAATCAAGAAACTCTATTTTGAATGTAATGAAGATGTGCTGATAAAGATTTTGAGCTTATAAATTAAGCATGTTTTCCCCACATTTAAACAATATATAATTTTTCCTGCCTTGGGGCAGTGAGTTTTTTTTTTTTGTCAAAAGTTAATTATCATCAAATAATACAAAAAAAGCTAAATATTATTTAGTACTTCTAATGTTTGTGTGAAATCTGACCCAAACATGTTCAGGACGAGTTTGTGAGATTCATTTCCATCAGTGTATACACGTTCAGCTTTACTGATGTATGCATGTATACAAGAATACCTGGATGCATGTACTGTGTTTGTGTGTGTGTGTGTGTGTGTGTGTGTTTGAGCGGGAGAGACAGTGTTTTTAATTCATGTCTGATTGGTAGCATGCACTGGGCTACTGAACTGCTCAGCCATAAAGCCTGTTTAATTAGGAAGGATTTACTTTATTTAAATTGATTTCTTTTTCTCCTTAGAGGTGTATATCCATTTGTAAAGTATATTAAAGAAGAATTCTACCACTAAGTAAAGATTTTGAGTAATTTGTGCTTAATTTTACAGTTTGCATATATATGTATATGAATTTTCTTATCATTGACTTTGTCTTAGTCTAGTAAGCCACCTACCTAGACAGCATTTTCAGGCATTGTAATACAAGAATTTGCATACAAAACTGCTGTCTAGGTAGTTGGCCTACTAGAGCTATAAGTGGAAAAGGGTATATAATGTGGAGCTTTGTCCCTGTGTGTCTATTAACATTGGCTGAGTCTGAACTTGGTGAGCTTCCTGCCGAAACACATTTTTGGTATTCATATAATATAAATTTGCATGTTAACTTGGTAGGCAGCTGATTATGGCTCTGTTTGGAAAGAAATACTCATGTACTGTCCTGGCTAATTAGAGCTATTTGGACTCCTTTTATCATTGGCTGGTTCTCAAAACGCAATAATCTTCCTATGTAGATGTCTTTTGCCCAAACTGCTGTCTAGGCTTGGAGCTCACTAAAGGCTGGAATACACTGCATGACTGTTGTCCAGATTTGCAGTTTTGAGAAGTTGTGCTAGTTGCCAGAAGTCAGAAACTTGTTGAAAGTTGACCGTACATGATGGGCACCGACTCCCGATGTCTTAACTTTGATTTCATCCTATCTGAGAATATTAAACCGGTTTGATATTTCAAGCCGATTTTAGGACACACATTGTTTTCATTTGTCATGCATCTCCTAGCAACAAGACACATTTTTGTGTGAGTTTGTGTCTGGAGGGACTGTTTGGAGTAAAGTCAGGTAGTTATCCTCTTTAACCATTTACAAAGTCAGCATGTTTATGATACCTAGTGTTTAAAATCTGTTCAGATTTTAAAAGTTGTATACATTCCAGTTCCAATTCAATAATAATACTTTTAAATAGTCTAATTTTGTGTAAAAATGTTTTAACATTGTAAACTAATAATAATAATAGCAACAATAATAATAACAATCTCTAATTGTGTCTGGTACAGTAACACTGGATATCTGCACAATCACATTACAGTAGTGTATTCACAGTAGCCCTCGGTTGTATACTGTACACTTTTGGTATTCAGTGCATGCAAAAAAAAAAAAAAAAAAACCAGCATGCTAATCATAGTAGGTATACAATATAGGGTGATTACACATATATTGCAATCCAGAATCCACCCTTCTGCAGAATTAGTATGAATAGTATGCTATTCCAAACGAAGGTTTCGAGCACAGCCATTGTGTTTTTAATATTTGCACCAGGTGGCGCTATTGTTTCAAAAATGGTGTTGCATATTTTGTCTGGCTTGTATATACGTAGAACATGCTGAAGGAATACTTCCATATGATCAGATATACATTACTCGTCTTCTGTTTTGAAACGTAAATATATAGGATAAGCCTCAACCCTTAAAATCATTATGGTTATGTGGAAATACCACGCCACTGAATACTCTGTTCTTATTCCATG